>NW_024080667.1:4730439-4847478 GCF_003009895.1 Hyaena hyaena | reverse complement strand
CCTCTCTCTCTGACCCTCCCCTGCTCACGCTGTCTCTCTCTCTCTCTCCTAGAAATAAATAAAACATTAAAAAAAATTTAAAAAAAAAAAGAGAAAAAGAAAAAAAATTAACTTCACTAAATACCTATGATCTGTCACAAATTGCATCCAGGCATCTCATCTAATTCCATTTATCCTCACAGCAGGTCGA
Source organism: Hyaena hyaena (assembly GCF_003009895.1). Taxonomy (NCBI): domain Eukaryota; kingdom Metazoa; phylum Chordata; class Mammalia; order Carnivora; family Hyaenidae; genus Hyaena; species Hyaena hyaena. Next base: position 4,847,288 of record NW_024080667.1, on the reverse strand, counting down.
AATTAGTACCTTCATTTTCAGAAATTTGGAAACTGAGTCTCAGAGAAGAAATGTGGAAGATGCACAAGGCTCTGCATTGTGTAGATTTAGAAACTGACAGAGGCATTTTTATTGGATTCAAGAGAGTTGTAAACTTTTGTGGAAGGCAGAGAGCAACGTATAAGAGCAATCAGAGGCAGATGGTGCAGCGTGAATTCTGGGGCCAGGCTGTCTGGGTTCAGATCCAGCTTTGCCATTTCCTAGCCGTATATCTCTTGTTCTCTCTCTCCACAGTTCCTTTACCAACATGGTATTTTGTCCACCGCTGTATCCCCACCCCTAGAACATTACCTGACACATGTTTGCTTGATAAATACATGCTGGTTGAATGAATAAAATAAATGAAAAGTCTGGAGTTTTTATAGCTCTTGGAGAACAAAGACCAATTCAAGTGTGGAACATCTATATTTAAAAAGAAAACAGCAATACATTGATTATATACTTCGGTATATTTGAAATGATTAAAAAGAGATTTCCTGGGTGAAATGAGCCTGGGTGGCTCAGTCAGTAAAATGTCTAACTCTTGGTTTCAGCTCAGGTCATGATCTCACGGTGTATGAGATCAAGTCCCGAATTGGGTTCTGCAATGACAGCAAGGAGCCTGCTTGGGATCCTCTCTCTCCTCTCTCTCCCTCTCTCTCTCTCTCTCTCTCCCCCCTTCCCTGCTCTCACTCTCTCTCCCAAAATAAATAAACATTAGAAAAAATAGATTTCCCAGTGCTGCCAAAGGGGGTTTGTAAACTTTGTACTTCAGGTGGATAAAGACAGAGTCTTAGAATAAAGCCACTTCATAGCAAGAGAGCCAGCATCTTCTTACACTGAATAGAACACAAATAAAAAAGAGAAAACTGTCACTTAAGTACACTAGATTTCACCCTCAACTGGTTACTCAACTACACATAAGCTCTTTGTTTAGTTTAATAGGTTGTAAATCCAGCTTCATTAACAACGCCAATTAGAATATTTTACAGCACAGCACCTGCATAAATAAAGGTCTTCTAGATTCCAGTAGGTTTTTTTTTCATTTTCCCTGTAATTAAAAGTGAATTCCGGGGCGCCTGGGTGGCTTAGTCGGTTAAGTGTCCAACTTTTGCTTAGGTCATGATCTCGCGGTTCGTGGGTTCGAGCCCTGAGTCGGGCTCTGTGCTGACAGCTAGGAGCCTGGAGCCTGCTTCAGATTCTGTCTCCCTCTCTCTCTCAGCCTCTTCCCCACTTACACACACACACACACTCTCTCTCTCAAAACTAAATAAACATTAAAAAAAAGAAGAAGAAGAAATATGGAGACAGACAGACACAGGGGAAGATGACGGCAGAGATTGGAGTTTTGTGGCAGCAAGCCAAGGGATGCCAAGGGCTGCTAGCAATCGCTGGAAACTAGAAGACAGGCAGGGAACAGATTCTTCCTCTGAGCCACCAAGAAGAAGCCAACCCTGCAGACTCCTTGATTTGGGACTTCTAAGCCTCTAGCACTGAGAATGAAGTTCTGTTGTTTTAAAGTTCTGTTACAGTAACTGCGGGGACGGGGAACGCGCTAAACTGGAAGTCCTGAGCTGGATCCCAGTCTACGTGGCCACTAATTGGTGGCTGTGTACAGGCATGTGGCAGCTCCCATCAAATGCCCCCCCTCCCCCCCATCAGCTCTCCCTTCTTCCTTTTGTTCTGTGGACATAATGCTGGAATGGCTCCCACTGTTACTAACTCCAAGGTATGAAACTCCCCTCCGTGTCCCATGGTGAGTGTACCACGTGTTTCCTGCCAGGACCCTGGCTGCTAACCCCATGAGAGACCCTTGCTCTGCCTCGATTCCCTATCTGGCCTCATCACCCTCTCTGCTTCCTTTCTAGTGCTTATCAAAAATTGCAATCAATGGGGCACTTGGGTGGCTCAGTCCGTTAAGCATCCGACTCTTGGTTTCAGCTCAGGTCATGATCTCATGGCTTTGTGGGTTCAAGCCCCACATCAGGCTCCATGCTTGCAGTGCAGAGCCTGCTTGGGATTCTCTCTCTCTCTCTCTCTCTCTCTCTCTCTCTCTTGCACTTGCACTGTCTCTGTCTCTCCCAGAAATAAATAAATAAACTTTAAAAAATTGCAAACAGGGGCACCTGGGTAGCTCAGTCGGTTAAGCACTGACTTCAGCTCAGGTCATGATTTCCTAGTTCGTGAGTTCGAGCCTTGCATCAGGCTCTGTGCTGACAGCTCCGAGTCCGGAGCCTGTTTCAGATTCTGTCTCTCTCTCTCTCTCTCTCTCTCTCTCTCTCTCTTTCTGCTCCTCTCCCACTCGTGCTCTCTCTCTCTCTGTCTCTCTCAAAAATACAATAAACATTAAAAAAATTGCAAACATCTTCTCTGTTTATTTACTCCTCTCCTCTTCTCCCCACCGCCTACACTGCCCTATTTTCCCCACCGGACCTTAAGTTCCGTAAAAGCAGGGGTTTCATGTGTCTCGTTGTCATTATATCTCTAGTGCTTCACATGTGTCTGAAAACATTGAAGGCATTTAATTACTATTTCTTGAAAGAATAGATGAGGAGCAGGAACGATGTTTTGTTTTTTCCTTTTCTACATTTCTAGCACTAGCCACACCAGGTACTAAATGGTGCTCAATTGATGCTCTGTTCTCACATAGCCCTGCCTTGGAGGCCAGAGGGTCCTAGGGTGGGACACGGCTCAAGAGTAACAAACAGGGGCGCCTGGGTGGCTCAGTCGGTTGGGCGGCCGACTTCGGCTCAGGTCATGATCTCACAGTTCGTGGGTTCGAGCCCCGCCTCAGGCTCTGTGCTGAGAGCTAGCTCAGAGCTCAGAGCCTGGAGCCTGCTTCACATTCTGTGTCTCCCTCTCTCTCTGACCCTCCCTTGCTCACGCTGCCTCTCTCTCTCTCAAAAATTAAAAAAAAAAAAGTAACAACCAGAACAGACATAAGTGTAGCTCTGCTGTCAGTAGGTGTTTGAATTGACCTCAGAAAGAATTTGAGCCTAGGGGAATGCCTGGAAAAAATACATTGGAAGGTACATTTACCTGCATTCGAAGGTACACTCAAGGGGCATGGAAACGGATTTGTGAGAGACAAATACCATCACGGAATTAGTTTGGATTTGAAGGTGTGAGCTTAGGAGTGAGAGTTTGTGCCTGTGGAATCATTAGAGCTTGAGTGTTGATATCTCAACAGCCAATCAAACCCACGTATTTGTCCGTAGGACAACTCCCTTGTCCAACTTCATATCAAATTCGCTTCGATTTTTGTCAATTATACGAACTCAGCCATAATGAGGTTACCAGCCACTTGCTTGTTCTATTTGGTTAACAAAAAATTTGGGATTTCTTAGTCAATGTGATTTGTTTGGTAAAGAAAATATTTCTGAATATGGGGTCCAAGGAGAGGAAAAGGCATTCTTGGCAGAAAATAGGTTGGGTAACCTCTTCATTTCTCTTCAGTCTCACAGCCAAAGAGGTGGGTGTCTTAGCCCTGAATTGGCACTTAGGTCTGTCTGCCTCTAATATCACACCTTACGGGAATGTAAGTTAGAATAGCCACTGAAGAAAATAGTATGGAGGTTCCTTAACAAATTAAAAATAGAGGGGCGCCTGGGTGGCTCAGTCAGGTAAGCGTCCAACTTCAGCTCAGGTCATGATCTTGTGGGTTCAATCCCCGCATTGGGTTCTACGCGACAGTACAGAACCTGCTTGGGATTCTCTCTCTCCCTCGCTCTCTGCCCCTCCCCCACTCATGCTCTGTTTCTCTCTCTCTCTCAAAATAAATAAAAATAAATTTCTTTTCATTAAAAATTGAAATACTATATGATCTAGTAATTCTGCTACTGGGTAATTACCCAAAGAAAACAGAAACACTAATTTGAAAAGATAGATGCACCCCTATGTTTATTGCAGCATGTTTTCAGGAGCCAAAATGTGGAAGAAACTCAAGTGTCCATCCATAGGTGAGTGGATAAAGAAGATGTGATATATTTATACAATGGGATATGACTCGGTCACAACAAAGAATGAGATCTTGCCATTGGAAACATGGATGGAACTAGAGAGTGTTAGGCTAAGTGAGATAAGTCAGAGAAAGACAAATGCCATGTGAGTTCACTTATGTGTGGAATCTAAACAAAACAATGAACAAACAAACGAGCAGAAACAGATCCATATGTACAGAGAACAAACTGGTGGTCACCAGAGCGGAGAGGTTGGGGGGATGGGCAGAATGCAGGACGGGGAACGGGAGGTGCAGATTTCCAGTTATGGAAGGGGTGAATCACAAGAATAAAAGGTAGAATGGAAGAAGTATAGTCAATGATACCGTAATAGTACTGTATGGTGGCAGATGGCTGCACTTCCGGTGAGCAGAGATAACATAGAGTGTAGACTTATCAAATCACTCTCTTGTACACCTGAAACTAATGTAACACTCTGTGTCAACTATGCTTTAATTAAAAAAAAAAGTCTAAATAAGTACATAAGTTAAAAAAAGAGAAGTTATACTTTTGCCTGGAGGGTTGATGGGTGAGTTTCAGCGGGTGTTTCTACAGATCCTTGAAACTCTACGCAAATCTTTATGTAGGAAGGCATATCTTTTTTTCTTTGAGTCCATAGCTTTCCTCATATTCTCAGAGGGACCCGGGATCCAAAGAAAGATAAGAACCATTGACTTGGATGCAAGTGCAGGTCTTGGGGAGGACTCCAGTCCCTCCAGCAGAGGGCAGCGGTACCCACAGTCACTGACCTCCTTGACCTTCCTACACTGGTTGTCAAGAGAGCCAAGTGGTTGAGTCCGCTACCGGCCCTAAGAGCCCCAAAAGGGGATGCCAGGGTTCCCCTATGCTCCTTGCCGGGTTGGTTTTGAAATCCCATTTCCAACCCTCAGTTGCCACCTCATGGGGTATGTAAGTTCTCAAACAGTGGCCCTGGGGAAGACTACCTTCTCCTATCAACTTCCTGAATGGGCCCAGAAAATTCTTCTCAGCAGCACATATTTTCTTCAGCTTTGTTACTGCTTTGTCAATGCGGATTTCTCTTGCTTCCTTCGTGGCTATGTTTATCCCACCAGAGCAGACACTGACTCAGACGTCTCAGTTGGAAGGCATTTTTCTAATGTTTATTTATTTTTGAAAAAGAGAGAGAGAATGAGTCAGGGAGGGCCAGAGAAAGAGGAAGACACAGAATCCGAAGCAGGCTCCAGGCTCTGAGCTGTCAGCACAGAGCCTGACACGGGGTTTGAAGTCACAAACTGTGAGATCATGACCTGAGCTGAAGTCGGATGCTTAACCGACTGAGCCACCCAGGCGCCCCTTGGAAGACATTTTTCAATGGAAACTTAAATGAACAGACTTTGACTCTCAGTTGGATGCCTTTACCTGTAGAATAAACAACTCTCTCCTTTGCTTAGCATTCAAAGCCTTTCATAACGGTTCCCCTACAACTCTTTCTTTTCAGGGGCCTTTCCCCCACTTGGAAGGTTTCCCTGTTGGCCAAAGTATCCCCGCAAGTGCTTTGGGCTTTCCGCCAAGCTCCTGAAGGGATCATTTCTTCCTTCCTGTTTTCCAGTCTTTTCCATCCTTTGGTCCCTTCCTCCATGGAGCTGTCTCCAGCTGAGAAGCAGTGGAACTCAAGGTTAAGGGCTCTGAAGGATGGAGGAAATAAGCCACACAGATAATGGGGAGAGCATCCTGTACGCACAGAGAGGAACAAGTACAAGGCCCTGGGCAGGGGTCTGCTTGGCCCTGCAGGGACACAGTGTGGCTGGAACAGAGTGTGCGAACAGGAGATAAAATTGGCGGGTGGCAGAAGCAGATGGCCCAGAACCTTTGTCTATAGCAAAGCCGGATTTTACCCTGGGTGAGACAGGAAGACGTTAGAGGCCTGAGGGGAGGAGTGACCTTCTCACCTGTGTTTGAAAAGCATCACTCTGACTGTTGCGTTGAGAACAGAACCTTGGAGCAAAGACAGAAGCTGAGAGTCAGACAGGAAGCTGGTTGCAATCATCTAAGAATTACGTGAAAGGAAGCTTCCAGATATATTTTAGAAGGTAGGGTCATAGGAATTGCTGATAGATGGGATGTGGGTTTGAGGAAAAAAGAAAGGGACTTAAGGAGGGTTATAAGATTTTGGGGCTGAGCAAATAGAAAGATAGGGATCAAAGCTCCCACACACACACGCGCGCGCGCGTGCGGGTCAGGAGGAAAGAGTTTGTATGGGGTAACAGATGCAAGAATTCGGCTCTGGCTAGCTTAAGTTTGGAGCTGCCTAGGAGACCCAGGTCATGTGCTGCCTCATAGTTCCCCAGCCCCCATCGTCCCCGACCCCCTTGATTGCACACTCAGAGGGCCTGGCCACCACAGCTAGTGTCCTCCCGCTGAGACTGGCTGCCTCAGTCTCTCCCAGTGTGAGGACCCGACTCCAGCACCTTTCCATCATGTCCCCTGCACCAGGACTTGCATAAACCACCCCCCCCACACATACACACAGGGCCCACATGCCCAGACACTGAGGCTCTGGCTCCTCCAAACACTCCAAACCCCAATTTAAAAAATTTTTTTAATGTTTTTATTTATATTTGAGAGAGAAATAGAGACAGCATGAGCAGAAGAGGGTCAGAGAGAGAGGGAGACACAGAATCCGAAGCAGGCTTCAGGCTCTGAGCTGTCAGCACAGAGCCCGACATGGGGCTCGAACCCACGAACCATGAGATCATGACCTGAGCTGAAGTCAGACGCTCAACCGACTGAGCCACCCAGGCGCCCTGCCCGAATTAAGTTCTAAACCAGAGCTGGGAAAGCCAGCCTCCCGAGGGGTCCACAGAGGCCGGGGACCACAATCCACAAGTGCAGAGGGAAGCTTTTATCACTGAGGGATGAGAGAGAAGAAGGAGCCAACAGAGGGATTCTTTTTCATTCTGCCGGCCAGAAATAAGCCTTCTCCTTCTTGAGGGGCAGCACTGAGGTGCTGTGGTCCCTCCTCACACACACACACACACACACACACACACACACACACGGAGTTGTTCCCATGTGACTGAGCCACTGGCTGTGTTCTCTTGTGAACATGTGGCTGGCTAGATAACACAACCCCTAACACAACCCCTTGTGTTTGCTTTCTCTCCTTCCCTGCCTCATTTCCCTTTTCCCTCCCTCTCCGCCCTGGAATTGTGCCTTTCCAGTAAAGCATGCTCATGTGTGAGTGTGGTCTGATTTAAAAAATTGTTTTAAATGTTTACTTATTTCTGAGAGAGAGAGAGAGAGAGAGAGAGAATGGGGGAGGGGCAGAGAGAGAGGAGGACACAGAATCAGAAGCAGGCTCCAGGCTCCAAGCCTTCAGCACAGAGCCTGATGCGGGGCTTGAAATCACGAGCCACGAGATCATGACCTGAGCCTAAGCCAGAGGCTCAACCGACTGAGCCACCCAGACGCCCCCTCAGTCTCTGATTTCTAAGGCACCTAGACTAAGTCGACATTCAAGTCGAAGTGCAGAGGAAGCAAAGAAGAGGTCAGTGCTGGAGATAAAAAGTGTAGGGGGGTGTCCATGCCTATGTGTGCTTCTCTGGGGTCACCGAAGGAATGAGCTCAGTCAGAGGATAAAGGAAGACCGAGTGCTGAGCCTGCAGCACCGTACCATTCAGAGGCTCGGGAGAGGAGGATGAATCAGTGAACAAGAATCAGAAGGAAAGACCGTGGGTGGGAGGCAACCCAGAAGGAATGGCTTCCTGGAAGCCGAATGAAGAAAAAAAGTGCACCGAGAAAGACAACGTGATGGACTCGGTTGAAGGGAGATGAAGATCCTACTGTTGGATTTTGCACCAAGGTGGTTCTGTCCTTGACAAGGACAGTTTCCTTGGAGGGATCGGAGCCAAAGACCCGAGACAGCGGGTCTAGGAAAGACCAGAGGTAGACACACTGGAGACGCAAGTGCGCAAAACCTTTTCAACGAGCTTTTCTCTACGGAGGAACAAAGACAAGGGGTAACAGCATGAGAGGCGGTGGTGTTCAGAGCAGGTTTTTAGGGTCGGAGAGATTCCTCATGTTTGAAGGCAGATGGGAATGATTCAGGCACAGGAGAGAACTGGTGGCGCAGAGATGGAACGCAGCCTGGAAGGTCCCCCGCAGAACCCTGAGGTTTTAGATTCCAAGGGGGCTGGAAGGAGGAGGTTTACTTCTGACGAAAGAAGGAGAATGAGACACATCTGGAATTTCCTCTCCATGGATGCCTGGGTCTCTGGGGCCCAACTTTTAAAGTTGAACATTTACTTTTTGATGTGGTTAGAATCCCTGAGCCCGCAATATGTTCCCCAGAGTATTTAATTCAGTGGGAATCTGGTGTGCATCTGTGACTAATTAATGCTGATCAAAAACAATTAAATATTAAATGTCAGTGCTGTTACCTGGTTCCTTACTCATAATTGCAAAGTGCTAAGTGTAATGATCAAGACCTGACCGCCGTAGCAACCAAGTTCACGTTAAAATAATGAAAGACTAAGACTGAGCTAATGAAAGGGCAGAGTTTGTGAATTTTTAAAAATATTTGAGGGGCGCCTGGATGGCTCAGTCAAGTAAGAGTCCGACTTCGGCTCAGGTCATGATCTCACAGTTCGTGGGTTCGAGCCCTGCATAGAGCTCTGTGCTGACAGCTGGCTCAGAGCTTGGAGCCTGCTTTGGATTCTGTGCCTCCCATTCTCTCTGACCCACCCCTACTCACGCTGTCTCTCTCTCTCTCTCTCTCTCTCTCTCAGAAATAAATAAAACATTAAAACAGTATTTGAAGCAACAAAATGCTAAATATCAAGGCAAGAATATTACTGCTTAGAGTTCTCTTCTTCGGTATCTGGGTGTGGAGGGCCCTCTCTCTAAGAGAAATAAAGGCAGCTCCACTTAGCAACATAGGAAAAACATTTCTAACTCTTCCCCTTGCTGTAAAATATACCATCATATGTGGGAAACTTATATGATATATATTAAATGATGTAACTCATTCAACAATGTTGAATGAGGGCTTGGTTTGGCCAATGCTTGATTAATCCTATGCTAAGCTCGGCCGACAAAGAAATGCATAGGACAAACTCTCTGTCTTCACAGTCTAGTCTGGTTCTTCTGGAAGAATGCTCCAATTTCTACATGAGGTGCTTGGCCTTTCATCTTTCCACTTTCCTGATCCCTGTGTGATCAGGGGCTGCTGTTTTCTCTTGGTTTAATAAACAATACTTTTGTTTTCGTATCCTGTTTTGGAGTGCTTTTTAATGATGGGGGTGGTGGACAGAAATGCCCTGACTGCCATCTTGAAACTGGTAGCCACTGTGACCCCTGTGGTCCTGGTGAGGGATGGGGCACATCCAGCAGATCTGATGGATGGGCTGCTGCTCACGGGTGGGAGCGGTGTGGGAGATCGCAGCACAAAGACTGAGCAATAGCTTGGATCGGTGTGGTTGCTGAGAGCCAGGAGAGTGAGTCAAGCCCAGAGGACCATCCCCCACAGAGGTGGGTGGAGGATAGAAACCATAGAATGGAGCCAAAACAAAGAGAGTTGGGGACTGAGACATTTATGAACAAAGAGGAGCAGGGTGGAAAGCCAAGGAGGTGGCCTGGAAGGATTCCCAAGACAAATGGGGGATGCTTCTGGGGACTTGGACTTCTGCCAGCTTGAAGACACTGTCTACATCCTTGGAAAGGTCATGGTGGATGGGCACTTTGACATTATCTCCTCCGCCTCCCATCTGAAAATTTCCAAGTGAGCTTCCTCCACGAGAGCCTGAGTTTTGAGCTGTTGTAAACTGTAAAGTGCTCGTTTCATGCTCCAGGGACGGTACTTGATACTTCAAGTTCTTAATCTGTAAATTGGGGGCAGGTGCAGTTTACTCAACCTGCTTTACGGATGCATGGGGACTGTTGTGTAGAGTTTTTCCTAAAGGTTTATTTATTTACGTAATCTCTATACCCAACATGGGGCTGGAACTCACAACCCCGAGATCAGGAGTCTCATGCTCCACCGACTGAGCCGGGCAGGAGCCCCAGGAAGTTGCGGAGATTAATGAGAATTGCAGTCTGACTTTCCCCTTTGGCTCTGCAAGATGCTCAGATAGGGGCCATTTATCCTGAGAGCTCAGATACTTCTGCCTTCAAGCCCAATGCACGAGGGGGATGCAAGAAGAGAGCAGGAAAGGGAACTCACGATTCTTTTAAGCATCCTTTGGGTGCAAAGCACTCTCTGTGTGTTGTTTCTTTTATTCTTCTAATAGCCATCTGGCCCGAGCCTTCTTACCTACTTTTATAGATAGGAAAGCAGTGGAGAACATGTTTCAAAGCAGGCTCTCTCTGCCTCCAAAACTAAGATCTTTCCAGTAGAGACAGTGACTATGGCTCTGGACAATGCTCCCTCCCTACTCTATCTCAGAGAGAGGAACACTGCAAGACCGGAGGAGGTGACCAGCCAGGGGATAGCTACTCTCTTCCCCAAGGAAGAAGATGAGCTGACTCGTGCCTCAACTTCCCTCTGAAAATTATGTGACTCTGATCTTTTGAACCATGAATAAAAATATTTGACTTTGGCTTTTAATATGACTAAACATAAGAGAGGCTCTCATTCTTGGAATAAATGTATGTGGAACACCTAGTTGATAGAAGATATTGTGCTAGAATGTTGGACGATCTGGAAATGTATAAAATGTAGGTGAGTCACATAAAATGTCTTTGATGGTTAAAATCAATTTGAATTAACTGAATTGATTAATTGATTGATTGAATTGATTGATTCAATTGGTTAATTGAACTCTGTCACTGGCATTCACAAGAGAGGCTGGGCCTGAACCTACCAGTTGGAAAGTCACTCAGCTGGAAGTATTGAAACCTTGAAAATGGATGTATTTCTCGAATAAGCTACAATTACAAAGGATAACAATTAAGACAAGCATAGAGTCTTAAATTACACCAATTGTTAGGAGCCGCAAGAGAAAGTCAAGCCACAAAACTCTAGGGGTGAAAGAGGAGGAAGGGATGAAGGAGGAAAAGGCAAATAAGAATAAGAAGTCTAGAAAGGTCATGTGCACAAAGCTGCAAGAGGTGGAAATGGTCCAAAATGCCCAGTGCTGCGTAGAGGAGAAGATGAATGGCGATACTTTTAAAGCCGTGGAATAAGAGTATTTTCTCCTTTTTTAAGTTTAAATTGTAGTTAATTAACATACAGTGCCATATTGGTTTCAGGAGTAGCATTCAGTGATTCATCACTTACAAACCACACCCGGTGCTCATTACAAGTGCTCGCGGAATAAGAGTACTATGAAGTCAATGATTCTCTGCAGATGTGCATCTTAAAACAGCAGTGAGAACAAAGAGCAGAGGGCAGAAGGAGGAAGACAGTAAGGAAAGCTGTTTTATTCTACAGAGGAGAAAGGATGAAAATTGGATGCCTGCATCATACCAATGAAAGTGGGCTTCTGGGGTGCCTGAGTGGCTCAGTCTGTTAAAGCGCCTGACTCTTGATTTTTGCTCAGGTCATGATCTCATAGTTTGTGAGTTCGAGTCCCGCCTCCAGCTCTGCACTGACAGCATGGAGCTCGCTTCAGATTCTCTCTCTCTCTGCCCCTCCTCAGCTCTCACTCACTCTCTCTCTTTTAAAATAAATAAACTTTAAGGAAAAAATAAAACTAAAATAAAGTGGACTCTGGGAGGACTAATTTGAAAGGTAAAAATATATTTTATGAAAAAATATAACATAGGAGGATATCTTCATGATGCAGGGAATGAGGACAAATCAGTAAGGAGGGAAATCTATTAGTTTGGTCAATCATAATTAAGGAATTCTGCTCAACAAATGACACTGAGAGTTAACAGACGGATGACAGGCTGAAAAAAGATATTCACAATATCTAATATTTAACATGTGTGTGGAATACCTGCATATCCATATGAAAAAGACAGAGCCTCCATCGTAGATGCTGTGGTGTTCCCGCGGATCCCACAATTCATAGCTGAGGCACTCCCTCCCCCAGCTCAGCCAAAGAGGCGTGCCTCTCACCCAAGTTCAAGTGCCCTCCCTGATGGCATCCTGTGTCTCCTGATTGGTCCAGTAGGGAGAATAAATGCCTAGCCCCCTTGCTTCAATCAGACAACTCTGCGGTTCTATCGGAAGCATCAGAGCAACCTCATCACCACTCAGCTTCTCCCTCTGCACAATTCTGCTTCTCTCACTCATTCACAGGTATCGTTCCTGAGAGCATCCCATCCCACATCCCCTGCCAAAGCTTCTTGTGTGCAAATTTCAGACTTAGGTTCACAGAGAACCTAACCTACGTCCGTTGATACTGAAAGTGGTTTTAGGAAACGAGGTAAAATGGGATTTTAGGGCTGGATCACGTGCCGGCTGCCTGACAATGAACTCTACCATTGATGGTTTGCGGAGGACCAGCAACCTCTGTCATGCAATTATGCTGCAATTGTTCAAACCCTTGCTGGTATGAACTGAAACGCGCTGAGAGAGGAGAATGAACCGAGGGGTGCAATATATCAGGTGGTTGACAGTTTCAAAGACTGGAATCAAATGGCTGTTGCTGGAGGCCAGCGAAGCCCTGGAGAAAGATGATAGAAGGCCAAAGGTGGTTATCACCAATGGACCATGAACTCACTATTGTAGTCCTTGCAAAAACCAGTCGGCCTGGGATGCCTGGGTGGATCAGTCGGTTAAGCATCCAACTTCGGCTCAGGTCATGATCTCACGGTTCGTGGGTTCAAGCCCTGCGTCGGGCTCTGCTGACAGCTCAGAGCCTGGAGCCTGTCTTCAGATTCTGTGTCTCCCTCTCTCTCTTACCCTCCCCTGCTCACGCTGTCTCTCTCTCTCTCTCTCTCTCTCTCTCAAAAATAAATAAAACATTAAAAAAAAACAAAAACCAGACAGCCTGGAGGATCACAGTGGACTACAGTAAACCCCACCAAGTAGCAATACCAATTGCAGCTGCTATGCCAGGTGTAGTATATTTTTTGCTAGAGCAGATCAATGTGACTTCAGATACAAGGTGTAGGGTCCCTGAACTGGAGAATGCATACATTTCTATCCTTACCAGACAGAAGGACCAGAAGTAGCTCACATCCACATGGGACGGAAAGAGAATATATGTACAGTCTTGGCCCAGGACTCTATCCAGTCCCCTCCCATTTATCTGAAGGGACCTGGACCCCAGATCATCTCATGAATAAGAACCAGTTTTTTTTGTTTGTTGTTTTAGTTTATTTACTTATTTTGAGAGAGGAGTGGGGCAGAGAGAGAGGGAGTGAGACAGTATCCCAAGCAGGCTCCACACCGGCAGCACAGAGCCAGACTCGGGGATGATCTCACGAACTGCGAGATCATGACCTGAGCTGAAACCAAAAGTCGATCGCTTAACCTACTGAATCACCCAGGTGCCCCAAGAACCAATCTTTGCCCTGAATTATTTTGTAGTTTAGAGAGAGACAGGCAGACAGACAGAAGGTAACAAGGAGATCACAAAACAATTTACTCTGGGACTGCTTGTACTAGTCAGAACTCTTGATGGCCATTGCAAGAGACAGAAACCCAATTAGAACTGGCTTAAACAAAAAGTCCCAGGCTCGAATCTCACTGATCAGGCTTGATTCTGTGTGCATCCCTGAGCCAGTCACCCCAGCTAGGGGAATAGAATACTCCGATTGGCTAGGCCTAGCCTTGTGCTCCATCTTAGAATGAGGGATGAAGTAGGGTTAAGATCAACCCAGTGGACCAAAAGCAAGGAGGGGATGGCTCCCTAAAGGATAACTAAGAACAATTAGGAAACTGGTGCCAGTGAGGTAAAATAAGCAGCTGTCCCCGGGAGGGCTCAAGTACAGTGACCATTTGCCTTGGGAAGACCAAGGGGGCTTCATGGAGGAAGTGGACATTTGACTCAGGCCCCAAAGAACGAGGAGGAGTTTGTCAGGTGGGAAGGATGTCCCAGGAAGAGGGCAAAGCATGTCCAGAGGAACAGGACTATGAACGGACATTGCATGTCCAGAGAAGAAAGCAGTTCTCAGTGGTGAGGGATGGGGCCGGAGAGCTGGGGGGCCCAGTGTAGAGAGGATCTGTCTAGAGCAAGAGAGTATGGAACTATATCCAATATACTGATATGAAACTATTATTGTCAAATATTAATTTGATGGAGCACCTGGCTGGCTCAGTTGGGGGAGCCTGAGACTCTTGATATCAGGGTCATGGGCTTGAGCCCCACGTTGGGTGTGTAAATTACTAAAACTATAATAATAAACTTAAACAATGTGTATTAGTTTGGTTTTCTCTAGATCAGTAAAGGGGATGTCACGTGAGGCAGGATATCTGACATTTAGAATGTCGGCTGCTGTGGTCACAGATAGTGACTCTTGTTTACTGATGTACCCATGTGCCTGGAACAGTCTCTGACCTGGGGAAAGAGCCCAGTAAATATTTGGGTAATAAATGTTTGGATTTAACTGTAATCATTTGATCATATTAGGTATTCCACAAAAATCCCCAAGTAAAGGAATGAGGTTTGGAAAGCTTAATAAAGACCAGAGTAAGGACTAGGAACATTGATAAGGTTGAAAAGAGGCAGAAAGATAATAATTAATTAACTAATGTGAACATTATTGAGTATGTATATATTACTGATTGCTTATACTCACCAGTAAATGTCTAAATATCTTGTATTAATTAGCTCATTTAATTCTTAAAAAAATTTTTTTAATGTTTATTTATTGTTGAGAGAGAGAAAGACAGGGTGTGAGTGGGACAGGGGCAGAGAGAGAGGGAGACACAGAATCTGAAGCAGGCTCCAGGCTCTGAACTGTCAGCACAGTTTCATGAGCCGTGAGATGATGACCTGAGCCCAAGTCGGACGCTTAACCAACTGAGCCACCTAGGCGCCCCAGTGATCTCATTTAATTCTTAACCACCACCCTACAAGATAGGTTTTAAGCCCCACTTACAGATGAGGACAATGAAGCTCAGAGAGGTTAAGTGAGTTGTCCAAGATCACACAGTTAGTAAGAAGTTGTGCTGACATTCAAACCCCATCTGTTTCTCTCTTAAGAAAAATAAATCTTACAAAGCAAACACCTTCTACATTCTGGGCATGGTTCTAGACATCACACACCTGCTATCCCACAGCACGTTTCTGTTAATAAATAAACATTAACACATAAACATTTTTGGTAGCATTTTTACCACCCTCAGGCCTATGGGATAGATACGGAAAAGAAGGCACAGACAAGTAAGTTAGCCAGAGTCGCAGGTAAACAAGCAGCCTGGGCTGGACTTGAGCCCAGGCAGACCAGCTCCAGGCTTCAATTCCTTTTGTTTTTTTTAATGTTTTATTTATTTCTGAGAGAGAGAGAGACACAGTGTGAACAGGGGAGGGTCAGAAAGAGAGGGAGACACAGAATCCGAGACAGGCTCCAGGCTCTGAGCTGGCAGCACAGGGCCCGACATGGGGCTCGAACCCATGAACCGTGAGATCATGACCTGAGCTGAAGTCAGACGCTGAACCGACTGAGCCACCCAGGTGCCCCTCCAGGCTTCAATTCTTAACCAATACTACCCTGCCGTCTGGCCGTGACCCTGCGCCAATCCAGCAGGGCCTGGAGGGCTCAACATAGGAGCCCATTTGTTTTACTAAAATACGAACACAGACTTTAGGTATAGCCCTGAGTATGAATGCCCGATTTTTCACTGAGTGCGTGGTTGGGTGACTTTAACACCTCTGAGTCCCAATTTCCTCAATTGTAAAAGGGGGAATAATGAGAATATCCACCTTGCAACTTTAAGGACTAAATTACGTAATGCCTATAATGTTCCTGGTGTGGTTCCCGCCGTGAAGCAAGAAATTTTAGTGACTTATTTATTTATATTTGCTCCTGTCTCGCCAAAGGTACTTAACCGAGATCGGGGTCTTAGCTCTTTTGTGCCATGCACCCCTGTGGCAGTCCGGGGGAGCTGGTGAGGCATCCCCAAACCATAAAATACACAGGATCACTAGAGCAACGAAGTGTGCTGAAATACCGTCATCAAAAATGTCTTAAATTAAAATTTATGAGATGCATAGTTAGTGCATGAAATCGTAAAATGTGGTGGCATTTAATAATCCCCGTAGGTTCAAAGAACGTGATAAAGATAAAAGACATTTGAGGACAGTCTGTGGCACCAATGACGTAAAATGAAAACGTCTGTGATTCTTATTGGTAACAGCCGCCGGCCTTGCTAAGTCTACTGAAGTTTGTTGCCTACGTTCCTAATCGAAGGAAATGCAAAATTCTAGTGAGAGGTTAATGGCGAGGAAAAAAAGAAAAACATGTAATCTTTTTCCCATCCAAGTTCATGGACACCTTCTCCCCACCAAGTTAAAAAAAAAGCAGGTTAAGAGGAAGGTGATATTGGGGAAGCTCTGAAATCGGCTGGTTTGTTTGGAGACTCCTCATAAATGGACCTCTTCGGTCTTGCTTTGGATGTTACTTATTCGGCCCCGTTCGGAGAGAGGTTGCACGTCTCGAACTCACTACGTCTAGAACCAAACTCCTCAACTTCCTTCTCTGCTCAGATCTGCCCCACCCCAAACCTTCCTCCGGCAGAAACCTTGGAAAGTGCCCTGATGCCTCTCCTTCTCACACTCCACATCTAATCCATCCGGAAACCCTGAGGTCTGTGCTTTCAGATTTATCCAGAATCCGACCACTGCTCACCCCCTCCACTGCTCCCAAACCGGCAGGGTCTCTTAGCTGGTGACTGCAGCAGCCCTTTCCCGCTCTCCCTGCTTCTTCCCCGGCCCCTCTGGGTCTATTCCCAACACAACAGAGTGGCCCTTTTCTGGGTAAGGACCCCTTGCTCTCTCTGCTACATGTTCTCACCCTCCCCTTCTCGCTGTTGATCAAACGCGCTAGGAAAGCTCCCACCTTCCGGTCTTCGTATTGACGGGACTGGACTATTCCTTCTGACAGTAATAATTTCCCTCAAACACCACCTCCAGCTCCCATGTTTCTTTTATTTATTTTTAAAAAAAGGGCTTATTTATTTATTTTGAGAGAGAGAGAGAGAGAATGTGTGCGAGAGTGGGGGATGAGCAGAGAGAGAGAGAGAGAGAGAGAGAATCCCAAGCAAGCAGGCTCTGGGCTGTCAGCGCAGAGCCCAATGCAGGGCTTGAACTCACAAACCATGAGATCGTGACCCGAGCTGAAATCAAGACCTGGATGCTCAATCGACTGAGCCACCCAGGCGCCCGTCCCCACCCTCCATTTCTCTTTTAAATCCTCATGCAAACATCATCACCTCCACAAGGTCTGTCTTGATTATCCTAAGTATACAACCGTGTTTCCAGCACTTCCAAAAACCCCTCGCCTGCTCTACTTTTTCTTTTGTTCTCAGTATGTAAGACATATCGCGTTACATAATTTACTTATTTATTATGTTTGTTTTCTGTCTGCCTCCTGCTTCTTCCCCACCCCCAACTAGAATATAAGCTCCATTAAAAAAAAAAAGAAAGATTTTTGCTTTGATCACATCTACAATGGGGAGGGGCACGTAATAGGTGCTCAATAAATTCAGTGGATCAGTGAATAAATCATGGTTGGAGGGTTGCAGGTTGTAGTGAAAACAGCTCAGACCTAAGCATCTGAAGCAGGCTGAGTTCCCAGCTGCCAAGCTGTGCTACCCTGGGGCCACTCCTAACATCTCTCTGAGCCTCAGCTTCCTCATCTGCCGTATGGAAGTCGCAAAACCTATCTCACAAAGCTATGCGGATTAAGTGGGCCTGGCACTTTGTAGGTGTTTCATAAATGCTGGTTCTGGCTCCCTTCTGATCTGGACTAAGCAACTTCCTCCTGCTGGCTCAGGGTCCCGGGAACTCCCGTAAAAGGGCAAGGCTCGCATCCCCCTCCTTCATCCTGTTCCCAAAAAATGCTCAGAATAGAACCAAAGTCTCCTGGTTGCACTTAGAGTTGTAGCCAACAGACCACACGACCACTTTTTTCCTGTCCACTACTTTCTTTTGAGGTGGAAAGTAGTCATTGGAATGACTTACCCAGGGGCAGGGAAAGGAAAAAACAGCAAAAATTGTTTTAAAAGGGAGTTATACAAGCATATGCAGGAAAACCCCATTGAGGGACATAAATGCTGATTCAAAGGAGGAGGAAATATGAAATTTTGACTGTTTTCCAGGCCTTCCTTGGTCCTAAATTTCCTCTCTTCCATCACACATTTTTCTCGCCCACAAAATAGGCATTAAGAAAGATGACAGGTTAGAAAATAGACCACGTAGAAAAGAGGAAGGAGTTTGAGGTTGTTAGCTGGAGTTTAAATGCTACTCCCTATTACCACCAGCCAGTTCTCTAAGTAATGATGGGGAAAGGCAGGCTCGAGCAGAAGCTGATGTCTCCCCAGGGAAGGAGAATGAATTCTGGATCACTATTGGAGGCCGTTTTCCAGGGCCGCTTTGATCTTCTGCCCGACCCAGGGCTGGGGACCAGCGAGCTGGGACTCCAAGGAAAACGGGCCTTCACAGCCGGCCCCAAGTAGCTGCCTTCCCGCAAGGGCGTGTGCCTGCCGCGCCGCGTCGGCCCAGCGTCCAGCCCAGCCTGTGCCTGGCTCCTATGCCCTTGCCCTTCAGCCCCGAGGACTCCCCACCCAAAACAGAGCTGAGTCTGAAATGAGTAAGTGTGAAGCGAGACCGCACACTGGTCTTTGTTGAGGATTTGTTTTTGCCAAGCGGCTTGGTGGAGAAGATTGCATTTCTTGGTGATTTTTAAACCAAGGATTTCTGGAATTTGATTTGGAAAAGGGAAAACAACAAGCAACAAAACCCAGAGACTCAGGTCCCGAGAGGTGGGTGGCTCCGGGCATCCGCTTTAGGAGGCTTGATGGCTCCCTCGAGCCTACAGGAGCCCAGGGAGCGTTGGACTGGCAGAGAACGGAGATGCTGAGGGCTTCCAGGCAGTTCCGGAAAGCGTCCCCGCTCTCCTTCCCAGGGAGAGAAAATGCCACAGCTACAGGTCTTCCCGCACTCGCATGTGGGCACTTGCCACCTGCTGGCTCTGAGCTGGACAGTGATAGACGCGGTCTCGGTCCCTGGTCGGATGCGGCTCATCCTTTAGATGAAGAAATTGATGGGTGCAACATATTTATGACATGGGCCTGATAGGGGAGGATACAAGGTTAGAGATGGAGCTCACCTGGCCCAGAAGGATCCAGAAAGACTCCGACTCTGAAACCTGAAGGATAAGTGGGAGTTAGCAGAGCACAGCCAGAGAGGACTGTGGGCAGGAGATGGGTAGGTAGGGACGGAGACAAAAAACCAGGGGCTTGGAGGCAGACAGACCTGACTTCTAGTTCTGTTCCACCTCTGACAAGCCGTGTCATCAAAGCAAGTTTGGTTACCTTCTCTGCACCTTATTCTCCTCATCGGTAAGATAAGGGTAATCTGAATCCTTTATGTAAAAAGCTAACATTGGGGCACCTGGGAGACTCGGTCGATTAAGCATCCAACTCTTGGTTTCAGCTCAGCGCATGATCTCATGGTTCGTGGGTTCGAGTCCTGCATTGGGGTCTTCACTGGGCGTAAAGCCTGGTTGGAATCCTCTCTCTCCCTCTGTCTCTGTGTGTGTCTCTCTCTCTGTCTCTTCCCCTCCACTCTCTCAAAATAAATAAATAAACATTAAAAAAAAAGCTAACATTTATCGACCCCATAGTGGGTGTCAGGCACTGTTCTATGATACATCCTACATGTAGTAACCCAAAAGATAATTTTCAAAAAAGATAAAATATTGTCTCATAAGGACGTGGGATGAACCTGTATTGAAGGTATGGAACCCACTAGATGATGAGGGAACCAGTTAGGTTCACAATTATAGGGAGATAGGGAGCCATTATACACAACTATAGGGACATAAGGAGCAGTGAAATTAATCTGTAAACAAATGCAAAACTGGCAAGGTTGGTCGTAATCCACAGACCATGGATTACACTCTGTTAGACACAATCTGCATTTTAATAGACAAGAATCATCTGCATTGCAGTCAACTTTCTACAGTTTTGAGCTATCAAGTAGCTCTGTGGTAAGGAAAGGCAGAGTTAACTGATTCACTGGTTGGGCAGGATGTCCCCTGAACTTCAAGGTCTTCTCAACCTGTCCCTATGGTTCCTGCCAACCCCTTACGATCATAATAATCTCAAAGAAAAATTATTCTTGGTCACCAAATAAAGCTGGCCTCCTAAGATCTGGTCTGATAGTTTATATAGGTGCAGCGAGTGCATTAATTTGCCCTAAGGACCTCCTAAATTGGCTTTGCAAAATTTAAAGCTGTACGTTTTTAAACAATTACAAAATTAACTTTCGTCTGGAAGTTTTCATAAGGAATCTCCACCTGGAATTTTAAAAGTCTCTATTATTTGTTATTCCTAGGTTAAGAAACCCAAGCCAGATTTCTTTCACCTGTCATAGCTGTAAAGGTGGGTCAGTTCTCCTCTTTTCGAGGTTCCCCCAAATATTCCAAATATCATACTTAGCACTTGTAAACCAGGTATCAAGTCAGGTTTCTTGGAGATCTTTGTAGGCTTCATAAGTAAAGCCAAAATTTATAATGTATTCCTTAAAGAGTCTTGTCCCACCTGATTTGATGAACATCATTCTCAAATATGACACTTGGTGCCTTGATGTACAATCAATTTATCCTGGTAAGAAGTAGGATATATTCTTAGTGAACTTATACAAATAACCATTACCATGAAAAATAAGAAGACATTAAGAATTTCTGAATTCTGTAAGGCCAGTGAAAATCAGATATTTTATTTTTATTTTAAGTTTATTTATTTATTTTGAGAGGGAGTGGGAGGGGCAGAGAATGAGAGAGACAGACAGAGAGAGAGAGAGAGAGAGAATCCCAAGCAGGCTCTGTGCCATCCGTGCAGAGCCCAATGTGGGGCTTGAACTCACGAACCACGAGATCATGACCTGAGCCGAAATCAAGAGTTGGACATGTAACCCAATGAGCCACCCAGGCACCTGAAAATCTGATATTTTAAATGGTTTAGTTCAGTTTACAAAAGCAAAATCTGATAAGTTGTTATGGATAAACAGATGGCTTAGGAAGAAAGACAAAGGGCTTTCTTATGAACCTGGAAAACAGAACACTAAAACAAGATGAACCATATTCCCAACAGATAGCTACCATAAAATTTCCCGTGTCAGCTCAGTCAGTCCTGTGTAATTAATTCTTCCTCAGCTGGCTCTTGAGTTGGAGTCTCATGAAGCCATCTGCTCGGCCATAGAGTCCTGGAAATCCTGACTCACTCCACTGGTACAGTCTAAAAGTCGTCTACGCTGAGTCAACTAAGTTTCGAATGCCAATAGTTTTGAAGATCTGTTACAGTCCTTTCCCACAAAGCTCTGAGAGCAGGTTCTTTGATGGAAACACAAACCCGGTGACTTAGGGCAGGGTCTTCGAGCAAACCTCAGCTATTTTAGGTGGCAGTGATTTAAAACAGCTCTGGTTTAACTTATGACTGATAATTCTCCAGTGTGAAAGGTCTGATGATGGTTCATAAGAAGAATCAGGAAACTGACGAGGAAATTGAGTTGTTTCTGGCAAACTGACCAAAGATAATCAAATCTTTCCAAAAAGAATAAATGAAGGCAACATACTGTGAAGATAATGATTAAGTCTATTTTCCAAGAACCCAGTTAACATTATATCTGATTCATGAAAACAGATGAATGTAATTGGTACAGAGGAAAAGATCTTAAGAGATAACATTCAGTAATGCTGAGACATAATTTTTGTAACACCAAGAATATCAAGAGATTCAGTAAGTCTTGAGCAGGACCTAGAAATCTTATAGATGTCTACGGATTTCTAGACATCTAGACAATAAATCCGATGTGCATCCCACTGGCCTAGATCATGCTAGATCCAAACTGAAGAAGGAGGATTACAGCAAGTAAACATTTTAAATAATATCTGAGCTTATGATAAATCATGCTGTTATTGCCAATATCATCACACAAAGTACCAACAGGACTCTGGTGTCTCAACAGAACTATTTCATAATTGTTCTAGTTTTTTTAAAATATTCATTTATTTTTGAGATAGAGAGAGTGAGAGAGAGAGAGAGAGAGAGGCAGAGCATGAGTTGGGGAGGAGCAGAGAGAGAGGGAGACACAGAATCCGAAACAGGCTCCAGGCTCTGAGCCGTCAGCACAGAGCCCAACACGAGGTTCAAACTCACAAACCACAAGATCATGACCTGAGCCAAAGCTGGATGCTCATCTGACTGAGCCACCTAGTTGCTCCCATAATTGTTCTAGGGCTAGTTCATTGTTAAGATGGACCAGTTCATAAAAGTGTTTTTCTACTATAGAGAATGAAGACATTGTCCCAGGGACACTCAATAAGGTATACAATTTTACAATATTTATATAAGTAATATTTTACCTATACAAAATTAACCTTCAGATAGCTGAGTGTCTTTCCTAATTTGACACCTCTTCCCATGCAATTCTTTAAGCAAATCTAATTACTTCTAGAATCTTCTTGTCATAAACTGAAATAACAAATCTTTATGGTTTTCCAGGGATCCTACGGGAAATTTCCAAGTTAGTTGTAGGTGTAGCAGATATCTTGAAAATTTTTCTTAACCTCTTTTTTCTATAGTTAGGATCCAGTCACAGGAAGGCAAACATTTAGACAAGTTATCAGAGATTTGGACATTCAGTTAAGCTAGGATCCTGAGTATCTGTAATTGTGATAATAAAGCATTTGCGAAGAAGCATAGACAGTAACCAGAGGGCAAAGAACATTTACTCATTTGTGAATGAGGAATCTTTGTTCTTTTTTCTCCTCCTTAAATAATTTTTTAAGTTTACTTACTTACTTTGAAGGGGAGAGAGAGAGTGAGAGAGAGAAAAAGTGAACAGAGTAGGGTCAGAGAGAGAGGGAGAGAGAGAACCCCAAGCAGAGAGAGAGAATCCCACTGTCAGTGCGGGGTCTAATGCAGGGCTTGAACTCACAAATGGCAAGATCGTGACCTGAGCAAAACTCAGGAGTCGGACGCTTAACGGACTGAAGCACCCAGGCGCCCTATTCCCCTTTAAATAATTAAGGATATAATAAAATCAAAATAAATCATAGAAAGTGATTAAGACATGGTGTCTTCGCAAGCTGGATGTTTATGCAGGAAGAAATGAATAACCTTTTACATGGCAGGTGAAGGCAAGAATCAGGAAACCAAGAAAGCAAGCCAATCAGCATCGAACCAGCTCTGCTAAGATTTGAACAAAGTTCATAGCCTCTTCTCATAAACCAGGTATCACAAACCAAAGCAAATAAAATTTATGTTTCTATAAATCCTTTTTTTATATTCTGGGTCAAATGAAAACTTTACCTGAACATAGCATTTCTGTTTCACGGGGTCCATGGGGTCAAAACAATCTTCATATTAATACTAAGATGTTATGTTAACATGCAATGAGTTTTATCTTCCGATGAATCAACAAATATTGTTTTAAAGTGTTATTTATTTAAGTAATCTCTACACCCCATGTGGGGCTCGAACTCATGACCCTGAGATCAAGAGTCACATGTTCTTCTGACTGAGCCGGCCAGGCACCCTTAGGAACTATTTTAAAACTGATTTTCAATTTTTCCCAGTTTCAGATTCCAATATGGTATATATTAATAGTTGAAATTCACATAAATAAAAGCTGTTTTAATAAGTCTTGAAAATGCAAAGAGATCAAGAGATTTAAAAATAAGTATAGAGGTCCCTGGGTGTCTTAGTCGTTTAAGCATCTGACTTCAGCTCAGGTCATGATCTCATGGTTCATGAGTTCAAGCCCCACATCAGGCTCTCTGCTGTCAGCACAGAGTCTGCTTCAGATCCTCTGTCCCCCTCACACTCTACTCTCCGCCGTGCACATGATCTCTCTCTCTCAAAAATAAACATTTTTAAAAAACCTTAAGAACCTCTGCTCACATGTAAGTTATAGTTCTCTTTTTACAACTGCTTCTAGCATAATCTCAACCACTCAGAGGAATTTTTATTTCTTTTTTATTATTTAATATTTTATTTAAAAAGTTTTTTTAATGTTTATTTTTGAGAGAGAGAGAGAGACAGAGACAGAGCATGGGGAAGGGCAGAGAGAGAGACACACACACACAGAATCCAAAGCAGGCTCCAGGCTCTGAACTGTCAGCACAGAGCCCGATGCGGGGCTCAAACTTACAAACTAGGAGATCATGACCAGAGCTGAAGTCAGACACTTAGTGGACAGAGCCACTCAGGCATCCCGAGATTTTATTTTTAAGTAATCTCTACACCCATTGTGGGGCTCTAACTCACACCCCTACGCTTCACCAACCAAACCAGTCAGGAGCCCCTATGAATTTGTATTTTTAACTACAACTTTACTTTTTACCAAAGTAATTAACTTTTCTTTCACAAATAACACTAGGGTGTGGTGGGGTAGCTGATGAAGACATCCCGGCCTGACCCCAGGATTGCAGCAGGTGAACAAAGTTTACAATGCAACTTTCTGCAGCCACACATCTCTCTTACACCTTTCTAAAAAAATTTTTTTTTGTTTTATTTATTTTTGAGAGCGAGAGAGACGGAGCAGGAGCAGGGGAGGAGCAGAAAGAAAGAGGGAGACACAGAAACTGAAGCAGGCTCCAGGTTCTGAGCTGTCAGCACAGAGCCAGATGCGGGGCTTGAACTCACAAACCAGGAGATCATGACCTGAGCCAAAGTGGGACGCTTTACTGACTGAGCCACCCAGGTGCCCCTTTCTTATACCTTCAAAAAAATGCTCATTGGGGTGCCTGGGTGGCTCAGTCGGTTGAGCATATGACTTCAGTTCAGGTCATGATCTCATGGTCTGTGAGTTTGAGCCCCATTTTGGGCTCTGTGCTGACAGCTTAGAGCCTGGAGCCTGCTTTGGATTCTGTGTCTTCCTTTCTCTCCAGCCTTCCCCCACTTGCACTCTACTTCTCTCTCTCTCTCTCAAAAATAAATAAACTTAAAAAAAAAAAAGACTCCTGTTGGGCTCCATGCTGGGAATGGAGCCTACTTTAAAAAAAAAAAAAAAATATATATATATATATATATATATGCAGAGTATTAAACTAAAATCATGCTTAGTAAATAATGTTTCACTATTGTATCTTAGCAATTATTTGGATATCAATGATTATCCATTTATTTATTTAAAAAAAATTTTAATGTCTTATTTATTTCTGAGAGAGAGAGAGAGAGAGAGAGAGAGAGACAGCGTGAGCAGGGGAGGGTCAGAGAGAGAGAGACAAAGAATTCAAAGCAGTCTCCAGGCTCTGAACTAGCTGTCAGCATAGAGCCCGACGTGGGGCTTGAACCCACGAACTGTGAGATCATGGCCTGAGCCGAAGTCGGATGCTTAACAGACTGAGCCACCCAGGAGCCCCAATGATTATCCATTTAATAACTCAATTTAAAGGCTCCTGGGTGTCTCACTCAGTTGAGCATCTGGCTCTTAATTTCAGCTCAGGTCATGATCTCACTATCATGGGAGAGCCTGCTTGGGATTCTTTCTCTCTCCCCCTGTCTCAAAATAAATAAATAAACTTTAAATAACTCAATTTAATATCAACTCAAAATTTTCAGTCAACCGATGATCCTGGAAATCATCTATTAGCTGACATCCGGTAAGATATGATCACTGTTAAAATAAATTGTGTCAGAGTGATTCAATTTAGTTGAATACAAATTTACATTTCTTCATTTTGTAAATGTTATGCATGAATAAGCTAGCTTATTTGAATAATAAACCTGAATAAGTTCAAGATAAACAAACCCAAGTAGAATAAAATGTACTCTGTTATTATACCCACACTGATAAATCAGACATTGTTGTTTTTATTAAAACAAAATTGTTTTTTTAATATATTTTTTAAAAGTTTTATTTATTCAAGTTATCTCTACACCCAACATGGGGATCGTCGAACTCACAACCGAGATCAAGAGTCACATGCTCTTTCCCACAGGTAAAGACTAACAGATGGAATGTTTGGAAGACTCAGAAAGGAAAGGAAAATGAGCGTCATCATTGCTTGGGGCTAGGGGTTTATAGTAGAAAAGGGTCCAGGAATCCATGGTAGGGTCCAACAAAGGTCAGGTGTCCAGAGAACGATCAATGTCCTGTAATTTACTGAAGGTAAGCCAGTATCAGTCGACGTTTGTTTGAAGCTAACGTCCTGGGTCATGTTTGGGATCTGGCCCCGTTTAGTTGTGATCAGGTGCCTGGGGCCCAGGACAAGGCTCAGAGAGTGATTGATTAGCTTTCTTGCCTCCCCCTTGCAGGGTGGACAAAGCTTCTTTGGCTTAGTCAGAGGCAAGATGTGAATCATGAGTAAACTGGGCCTAGCAAGAAAACAACTAAAAGACTGATCCTTTCTAAAATGGAGGCCCTTTGGGGCCATTGGTTGGCTCAATGGGTTAGGCGCCCGACTTCGGCTCAGGTCATGATCTCACAGCTCGTGAATTCATTGGGCTCTCTGCTGGCAGCTCAGAGCATGGAGCCTTGCTTCAGATTCTGCATCTCCTTCTCTCTCTCTCTCCCCCTCCCTGGCTCACACTCTGTCTCTCTCTCTCTCTCTCTCTCAAAAATAAATAAGCATTAAAAAAGATTTTTTTTAACGGAGTCCCTTCAGCTTTCCCATTTCATAGATGTACTTGAATCCTTAAAAGATTTCTGAGTTCCCGGAAGAATAATGTTTTACTTATGACAAATTTAAAGGATTAGTAATTGCACTTCCTCATTTTATTCATATTTTAGAAATAGAATCTCTATGAGATTTAAAGATCTCTATGAGATTCAGAAAAGAACTTTACTTTAGGAGACTTCATAACCTCATTTATTAATACCCTGTAAAGACAGGAAAACTTTACATACTTACAAAAGAGATGAGAGCCTTTCTGTGTTAGGGATATACAAACATACAAAGCTTTAGACCTGCAACTGTAGCCAAGGGTCAAGAATAAACTCAAAAACACGTAAAACTCACTGGTCTGGATATCAAAGAGCTGTTTTTCTTCCTGGCAAGCATTAAAGTCTTAATTGATTTGAGCTCAAATAGACAAACAAAAAGACTAACAAGCCGGATTCTCTGCCTCTCTCGGCAGAGAATTGATCTCTACAATCCATTAACCCATTTACAGAGATTGCTAAATGTTCTGACCATAAAAATCAACTTCCCCATTATTGCTGTCACTAAAGGGGAATAATTTATTGGCGGTCAAGGAGCCAAGACAAGAAACAAAACACAGACTTAGTAAAGAGAACAAGAAAAGAGAAACAGAAATTTAGAAAAGTTAAGGCTCTTGTGGCTCAGTCAGTGAAGTATCCGACTTCAGCTCAGGCCATGATCTTGCTGTTGGTGAGTTTGAGCCCCACATTGGGCTCTGTACTGACAGCTCAGAGCCTGGAGCCTGCTTCAAATTCTGTCTCCCTCTCTCTCCGCCCCTCCCCCAATCCCACTCTGTCTCTCTCCCTCTCAAAAATAAATAAATATTAAAAATTTTTTAAAGAAAAGTTAAGGCTCTCTTGCTAGTTGGGATATATTTGGGAGAGCCAAGAAAAGATGTGCCTGCACTGAAACCAGCCATGAGGGGCTCTTCTGCAAATGCACTTGACCTGGCTGTCAGGTGAATCTGTTGGGTGTCTGGATGGAACATTAAAGGATCCTTTCCAAAACAGGAATAAAATCCTGACTCTTGTACAAGATATAGTGAACACTGTCAAAGACTTTATTATACAAACTGACTAGTTTGTATACAGAGGCACACTCAAAGGCAAGATATCCCAGGTGGGTAAAAGGAAAATCCAAAGTGCTACCATTGATAGAAAGGGGATGCTGAAATGAATTCACAAATAGATGCAAAAGTGAGAAAACTTATCAATATTCTCAGGACGAAATCAACTGCATTTCACCAGATTCACTTCGCACTTCTATTAGCAAAAATTATTGCATTGCAAAGTCTTTCACAATTTTTCCCTACATCTTTTAAGTAGGCGTTATTATTCCCATTTTAGAGAGAGAGAGAGAACTCAAGGCAGGGAGATTGAGCCCAAGGTCACACTGCTAGTTAGAGGATGAGCTGTAATGGAATGTCTCCAAGATTTAATTTTTTAAGTTGCATTTTATTTTAAAGTAACCTCTACCCTTGACACGGGGGCTTGAACTCATGGCTCCAAGATCAAGAGTCATATGCTCTACCCAGTGAGCCAGCCGGGCGCCCCTCCATGATTTGATTTTAAGCAGGTATGGTAAGATGTCATACATGGAGACCACTGCCTTTGAAAGAGGGATGTATTACTTTTAATTCCCGAGGAGCAGGGGCACATCATGCAAGGCAGGGTCACAAGGGAGAGCATCAGGACAAATTAGACAGGGAAAAAAAGCATTGGCCAAAACCTCGATTGTGGTTCTCAGGGGAAGGAATGAGAGAGGCTAGGTCAGCAGTTCAAGATTGGCTTGCTTGAATAATGCCAGCAGGTACCAGGCTGGGGGTGGGGGGGGGGGGGAGGTATTGTCTGGTACCTGGGTCTGGTGTGTGATTACAGCAGGGTGTGGTTTGCTGTGTGAGGGTTGGATAAACTGACCGGGTTGGTATAGAAAGGCACACTCAAAGGCAAGTTGTTGACTATCTTTAAGATAGCTAGCCCCGAGAGGGGCGCTCTCTCCAGGGTTTGGAAGGCCCTAAGATGTTAAAACATCATAAACTATAGAAAATGATTAATACATGAGCCTGAATCTGAACTTCAGCCGACCAACTGCTGTGACTATATCCCGAACAACCTTGCCTCCTTTCGTGGGATTATCGTGAGGACTCATGTTGGGTATAGAACACACGTATAACGCTTCGCACATTGCCTGGCACTTAGTAAGTTCTTTATAAACCACCAGGACTATTCTGCAAAGACCAAGAAGTAAGAGAGAACAAGGCATATTTGGACAACTAAGCAATGCAGCCTGGCTTTACTAAGGAATGCTAGGGAGTGTGGGGGGTGGGGGGGAGAGGCCAGGTCCTGGAGGCCTAGTTAAGGAGGGTGGAATTTACCCTGAAGGCAAAGAAGAACAACCGAAGAGTTTTAAACAAGGCTCAGATTTGTTCTGTTTGGAGGGCCCCTTTCTGGCTGCAGCATGGAGAATGGATTTACCCCAGGACAGCCCTGGAGACGGTTGTGACCGTGACCGCCAGAGCTGGTACAAGGCTCTATGTACCCAGCAACCGTTCCTTCTGTGCTCCCAGACTTCCATGAGGGCCTCTGCCTCCCCCACCCCCACCCCCGCCACCTCTCAGGCCCAGTACGGGGGCAGGGGGAACAGGTTCTAAACCCCATTCCCCCAGGGACGAAGCCCTTGAGCAACTCAGCCCAAGTCAGGCAACTCAGCCCATTTTGGGGGCCACAGTGATTGGGTCAATGATAAGTCAAACTTTGTGCTTTGTGTGCAGCACTTGAACTTGAGAGGGTTAGGAGGGCTGGAACCTCTAAAAGGAGAGAGCCTGGGAGTGCCCGGCTGGAGCGGGGGACTCTTGATCTCGGGCTTGTCAATTCGAGCCCCACACTGGGAGTAAGGGACATGACCTAGAACAGAAGTAAGCCAAGCCCGTGGGAAACAGAAAATGAGTTCCAGTGGCAGGATCTGAGCCCTGAATCCAGCCTTGCCTGAAGCCATTTCCCTCATAAAGTCAATTTTTGGCCAAATCAATTTGAGTTTGGTTTCTGGCCAATACAATGAAGGCGAAATGAGAGCAAATGGCTCACCGTAGCGTGTTCCCCAATACTGACCAGGTGCTTGAGGAAAGAGGAAGCTCAATCCCACTGCACCAATTGGATGTTCGTGTCCTCACCAAATTAGTATACCAAAATCTTATCCCCTGTGGGATGGTGCTTAGAGGTGGGACCTTCGAGACGTCATGGGGCAGTGCTCTCAAAAACAGGGTTCGTGCCCTTATAAAACAGATCTCAGCATCTACCTGTCCCTCCCAACACAGGAGGAGAGAAAGGCGCATGTGAACTGGGAAGCGGGTTCTCACCAGACGTCCAATCTACTAGCACCTTGATCTTAGACTTCGCCCAGAGCCATGAGAAATAAACTTCTGTTGTTTATGCAGCCGAGTCAATGGTGGTTTGTTCTAAGAGCACGGACAGATTAAGATACGTACCAATGGTTTTTGTTGGGGTGAGGGAAGTTCACCCAAAGCACTCCCATGCACCATTGGTAGAGGCTGGTACAACCTCTGCAGAGGATAAAAGTTGGACCCCAGATATTACTTTTTTTTTTTAAGTTTTTTTTCTTCTTCTTTTTCTTAATGTTTATTCTTTTTTTGAGAGAGAGAGAGAGACAGAGTGTGAGTGGGGAAGGGGCAGGGAGAGAGGGAGACAGAATCCAAAGCAGGCTCCAGGCTCTGAGCTGTCAGCACAGAGCCCCAGGCAGAGCTCAAACTCATGAACCTTGAGATCATTACCTGAGTCAAAGTCGGACACTCAACCGACTGAGCCACCCAGGTGCCCCTCTTTTTAAAAAAATTTTTTTAATGTTTATTCCTTTTTGAGAGAGAGAGAGAGAAGACAGAGCATGAGCAGGGGAGGGGCAGAGAGAGAGGGAGACACAGAATCTGAAGCAGGCTCCAGGCTCTGAGCTGTCAGCACAGAGCCCGACTCAGGATTCGAACCCATAGACCACGAGATCATGACCTGAGCTGAAGTCAGCTGCCTAACTGACTGAGCCACTCAGGTGCCCCAAAACTTTAATGTTTATACCCTTTGACCCAGGAATTCCACATTTGGAGATAAATACTTATACAAACAAGCAAACACAGACAGATGCAAATATAGCATTATTTATTAGAGCAAGCATCAGAGACAACCCAAATGCCCATCAAAAGGATAATGCGGGCACCTCTGTGGCCCAGTTGGTTAAACATCTGACTCTTGATGTCAGGAATGTGAGTTCAAACGCCACATTGGGCTCCACACTGAGCATGAAGCACACTTTAAAAAAAGAGAGGGGGCGCCTGGGTGGCTCAGTTGGTTAAACGTCCGACTTCAGCTTGGGTCATGATCTCACGGTGTGTGGGTTCGAGCCCCGCGTTGGGCTCTGTGCCGACAGCTAGCACAGAGCCTGGAGTCTTCAGATTCTGTGTCTCCCTCTCTCCCTGACCCTCCCCTGCTCACGCTTCCTCTCTCTCTCTCTCAGAAATAAAAAAACATTAAAAAGAGAGAGACAGAGAGAGAGAGAATGGAAAAATAAATTATGGAATTTCTGGGGCACATGGGCAGCTCAGTTGGTTAAGCCTCTGACTTCGGCTCAGGTCATGATCTCTCCATTCATAAGTTTAAGCCCCAAGTCAGGCTCTGTGCTGACAGCTCAGAGCCTGGAGCCTGCTTCAGATTCTGTGTCTCCCTCTTTCTCTGCCCCTCCCCTATTCTCACTTTGTCTGTCTGTTTCTCTCAAAAATAAATAAACATTTAAAGAATTATGGAACGTCAGAACTATCACAATCTGGCAACTTAGACAACCTGCATAGCCCTGTGCACATGATACATGATATAACCCTTTAAAAGGGTATATAAAGACAATGGTAACTTGTCCATGATATCTCACAGGAAAAAGTCACAAACAATATGCATGGTATAATCCACTTGGGCCTCAGAACTTTATGTCAATTGTGGTCATCAAGAGAGTCAGCTCATGGAGAAATCTATGTATCTGTCTTAATATATTTCTGTAATGTTTTTATTTTTCTAAGACGTTTATCACTTCCTTAAGAAAGAACTGATGAGGGACGCCTGGGTGGCTCAGTTGGTTAAACGTCTGACTTTAGCTCAGGTCAGATATCACGGTTCGTGGGTTTGAGGCCCATGTCGGGCTCTGTACTGACATCTCAGAGCCTGGAGCCTGTTTCAGATTTTGTGTCTCCCTCTCTCCCTGCCTCTCCCCCACTTGTACAAGCTCTCTCTAAAAAATAAACATTTTTTTAAAAAAGGAAAACAATGAAGAAAGTTAAGTATTTTTTAAAAGCCTACTTATCTGTCTACCTCTCTTTTTTTAACATTAAAAAGATACAGTCCACATGCGTCTACCTCTATTCTTCTAACATTAGAAAGGAAAAATAGCTCAAAGTGTTCCAAAAGCAATGACATCATTTAAGGAGATTAAGGGGAAGTCGTACAAATATTTCAGCAAATGTATTTAGGTGCCTTCTCTCCATGTTCTGCGCAAATTCTAGTAAGTCTTACAATTCCAAGGAGAGCATGAGAATCAGGCCCCTTTGACATTGACAGAGCTCCAAAATTACCAGATCAAAAGCTAGAAGTTCTGTTTCATTGTTGACAAGCATCCAAATGCTTGGAAACATGGGGAAAATGGACTGACCTTTCCCCTTCTTCATCCTGTTGTTTTGGCTTTGAGCAGGAAGTGCTTTTGTATCCTATTTCAGGACTTAATGCCTGACTTAGAGATATGGCTCCTACCATCAGAAGAGGAATTAGAGGGAATGAATGAATAGTGAGTCTGGAGAGAAGAGAGAATAAAAAAATAACGATCACTTGGTGGTGGGTAACAGAAAATCCAGCTCAAGCTGGCTTAGGCAACAGGAATCTAAAAAGCCCACTGACTTCAGGTATGGCTGGATCCAGGGGCTCAATAAGACGAGGACCAGGCTCTCTCTGTCTCTTTGTTGTGAAACTTAATATAGGAAGGCTCTTCCCTAGCTGTGGCATTAGCACCAGCGATATCAGACTTGATCTTGTTCTTTCTGAAAACCGGCAGGAAGAGAGTGCTCTATTTCTCTGGCTCTCCCATTCCCATTGATTTAGATTGGTCCCGATTCCCTTTTGTCTCAGTGGGGTCACAGGGCCATGCTCAAAGCAGTCACTGCGGCCCCAGGGTTAAAGTAGACTGAGTAGTGTAGACTTTGTCTGCATGCCTCTTCTTCCTCCAGCTGACGTCTCAGAAAATACAGAAACAGCCAAGCGCCTGGATGGGACTTCTGCTCCATTTCAAGCAGTGACAAACGCTATGAAACAAAATAAAGCAGGGCAATGGGGACAAGAACGAGAAAATCATTTTGACCCCACGAGTACCCCTTTCCCTGCTCTTGAGGCTTTGGGGGTTTAAAGAGTCAATGCCTTCAGCTTTCAGTTTTATCATCTGGAAATCTCCCCTGTGTGAAGTGAGGGATTTCCAGATCAACATTTCAAGGGTGGGAAAAGAGATTCATTCTCACACTCTAGGGGGCTTCGGGGTCCTGAGCTTCCCAGGGTTCAAGGGAAGCAGTGCCCTTCCTGGGTCAGAATTCTTCCACTTAACATTGTTCTTAAAGTGTATTTGTTTATTTTGAGAGAGAGGGTGCATGACCACACAGGAGGGGCGGGGGGGGGGGAGAGAGAGAGAGAGAGAGAGAGAGAATCCCAAGCAGGCCCCACACTGTCAGCGCAGAGCCCGAGGCGGGGCTTGAACCCTCAAACCGAGAGATCATGACCTGAACTGAAACCAAGAGTCAGACACTTAACGACTGAGCCCCCCAAGCACCCCAGGATTCTTCCATGTACCATTTCCTCATCGAGTGCACAGCAACCCCTGCAGAGCGCACTCTCCGAGACGAGGCAGGGACAGCAAACAAAGTATAACATGTCTGGTGGGAAGAGAGAGAAAACAGCGCGAGGCAGATGGAGGTCACAGGGCAGTCAAGGACACCCTCTCTGTGGAGAAGACATTTAAGCAAGGACTGAAGGGCTTGAAGGAGGAGGTCATGAAGTGATGGGTGGTGGAGGGGGAACAGATTCCTAGGCAGAAGGAAGGGCGAGATCAGAGGCCTTGAGGCAAGAGAATGCCTGCATGATTGTAGGACTGGCCAGGAGGCTGGTGTGGCTGGAACAGCATGAGGAAGGGAAGAATGGCAGGAGGTAGAAATCAAGGAGCCACTGGGGGGACAGATCACGCCCTGGTAGGCCATGGTGACCATTCTGGCTTTGACCCTGTGTGAGATAGGAAGCTGCAGGACACCGCGAACAGAGCCAGGACATAATCTTGCTTCGAGTTTACTGGGAAACAAACAGTTGAAGGAATATTCTGACAGCTGTGTGGAGAACAGAAAGTCTGAGTGATACAGGTAACAGATGATGCTGGCCCGGACTGGGGTGGCAGCAGGGGTGAGAGATGGCCAGATTCTGGACATGCGACATGACAGTGAACGAATGTGAGAACCATGTCTACCTTGATGGGTCACAACGAATCCACCGTTCATAAGTATTTTGGAGGCCATTTGTAGACTTCCGGCCAATCAGCATCCAGCTTCCCCTTCCTCCTAGTAGGACCCCAATCCCCCCTGTGTAGGAACTCACTTGGCATCTTCTAGAAACTCCTGACACTCTTGAAAATGAAGCCAAGAAGGCCTGATCCTTCCACCCTCTGTCCAATAGCAGAGGTGGGCCCAGACAAGGCCGGCAGTGCACTGTACAATTTGGTGAGGTGGGAAGGCACCACATGATTCTAGTCTATGTTAGTCGATGGCAGCAAACTTTTGGGGTAGATATTTTAGGCTTTTGCAGGTCATACGATCTCTGCTGAAATGATCCCGTTTTACCAAAACAGGGCAGAGGCAGCCACAGACAACACGTCAACGTCTGAGTATTCTAGGGGCAGTTCTTCTTCTCTGCAGTCTTGCCAGAAGAACCCACAACTAGGGCACGTGGGTGGCTCAGTTGGTTAAGCGTCCAGCTTCAGCTCAGGTCATGATCTCACAGTTCACGAGTTCAAGCCCCACATAGAGCTCTGTGCTGACGGCTCAGAGACTGGAGCCCGCTTCTGATTCTGTGTCTTCCTCTCTCTCTCGGCCCCTCCCCCTGCTCATGCTCTGTCTCTCTCTCACTTTCTCTCAGAAATAAACAGAAGAAGAAGAAGAAGAAGAAGAAGAAGAAGAAGAAGAAGAAGAAGAAGGAGGAGGAGGAGAAGAACCCAGCAACGGTGTAAGAAAGAAGTGGTTCTGATAAATCTTTATTAGCAAAAGCACATGGCAGGCAAGAACGGACCAGCGGGCCATACTCTTCTGACTCCCGGTCTACAGGAATAGTGCCTTTCGTCCCAGGAATTGTGCACATGTGGCTGCTGGGTTCCAGAGATCCCTTTGCTCCTGCTGAGTTTCCAAGCTGGCCCCACAGCTTCCTCCCAGTTCTGCAAACCCCATATCCTCCGTTGCAGTCAACTCAGGCCGCCATGACAAAATGTCATAGACCGCGGGGCTTAAACAACAGATGTTCAATTCTCACGGTTCTGGAGGCTGGGAAATCTAGGATCAAAGTGCCAGCAAGGTGGGCTCCATTCTGAGGCTGCTTCTGTGTGCAGCTGGCATCACGCTACGTGCTCACGTGAACTCTTCTCTGTATGTGCTGTGAGTGGGAGGGAGGGCTAGGTCCCTGGTGTCCCTTACTATAAGGGCACTCATCTCGTCATGAGACCCCCACCCTCATGGCTTCATCTAACCCTAATTACCTCCCAAAGGCCCCATCTCTAAATACCATCACATGGGGGAGGGAGGGAGGAGGGCTTCCACATGCAAACTTGGGGGAAACGCAAGTATTCAGTCCATAGCATCCTTCTAGTGTATTTTGGTTTTTGCTGAAGCTACAATTGGTTTCTGTGGCTTGCAACCAAGAACCCTAACTCATGCGGCACTTACTCTAATTTATTTAATTCCGCGCGGCCCATAGCAAAGGGGATAGCTCAAAGTCCCTGACTCCCACTGCTGGAGAAACCACTCGAAGCAGATTATGACTAACAGGAGTCATTAGCGTCATCTTGATTTATGATACATCTGGGTGTTTAAAAGTTTCCTCGCTGCATAGTTTCAACTTCCTACCTCTTTCTTAGAAGGTTGCTGGTTTCTTCAATCAAGGCCGCAGTGAACAAAACTGCCCCCTGAACAAGCTGGTTCAGGAACCCAGCCTTCCTCCCCACCCCCACCCCCCCCATCAGCTGCTTGGCTGTTAAGAGTTTCATGCTTCCTGTTTACAAAGAGATATGAAATATATTAGTTAGAGTCCACCCCTAATGCTTTGCTACTTCCTTCTGCTTCACAGGATGAATTTCACTTGGCCTTGGTGTTTTATTTGCCTTTGGAAGTCCCGGACTTGATGATGTTTGGAAATTTATGACTGTATAAGACCATATCTGTAAGATGTTCAGTTCACATGACTCATTTCTGTTTTATTTATTCATCTACCCCACTGTGGTCCAAAGAGGATTTATGAAATGTGTATCGTACAGAAGATCTTTTAAAAAAAAATTAAGTGATGAAGCTGGGCCAAGTGAAAATGAGGGGAGGGAATAAATCAGATGAATTAAGAGACAAAATGAAATGCAAAGTTGCCCAAATATACATTTCCTAAAGTTCTGGGTAGAGGGCATCTGGCTGGCTCAGTTGGTAGAATGTAACTCTTGATCTCAGAGTCATGAGTTTGAGCCCCATACAGGGCATGGAGCCAACTTTAAAATTAATTAATTAATTAAATAAATAAATAAAAATAAATTTCTGGGTAGAAGTTAGAGATGTACTGCAAATCTCGTTCTGAGCTTCCTAGTCCGCAAAGCAAATAAGGAAATACTCTAGACGGGCTTTTAAGATTGGAAACAAACAAATTACCCAGACAGTGTGGCCGGTTCCAATTCTTTACACAGTAAAGAGTAGTTGAATAGCTGCATTTTTTTTTTTTTCCAGAAAACCGAGCCTTGTTTAATCCCAGGAAATCTGCATGCTTTTGATGCAACTCGAGAAATGCAAATTTCACTTTTCAAATCTGATAAATTAGACTTGGCTGCTCTGACTGCAACATAATCATTTTTTTTCCACCAGCAGCCCCTTTAAGACACTTAAAAGATGCTTATTATTTAAAACTTAAATAGTAATAACATGACATGTGTAAGTATTTGCTTACAGATAGATTTCTATAGGGTCCGGTGGGACCTGAAAAGCCTTCCAATTCAATATGGAAAGATCATTAACATTTTTTGAAATTCTGGTAAAAATCACATACCATTAAATTTATCAACTTATTCTTTTATTATTATTCTTATTTTAGAGAGCAAGAGAAGGTGCACACAGGAGAGGGGCAGAGGGGGAGAGAGAGAGAGAGAGAGAAAGAGAGAGAAAGAATCCCAAGCAGGCTCTACACTCAGCACAGAGCCCAACATGGGGCTCAATCCCACAATCCCAGGGATCGTGATCTGAGCCGAAATCACGAGTCAGACACTCAACGGACTGAGCCACCCAGGCGCCCCTCATCTTAATCATTGTGAACAGTTCACTAGCATGAAGCACATTCACAGTGTTGAGCAACAGATCTCTAGAACTTTTTCATCTTACAAAACCGAAACTCTGTACCCATTGACTTCCCACTTCCCTTCCCCCAGCCCTGGCAACTACCATTCTACTTTCTGTTTCTACCAGTTTGCCTACCCTAGGTACCTCATATAAGTAGAATCGTACCATATTTTTCTTTCTGTGACTGGTTTCTTTCACTCACCATAATGTCTCAAGGTCCATGGACAACAGCACTGACAGGATTTCCTCCCTTTTTAAGGCTGGATAATAATCCGTTGTGTATATTACCACATTTTCTTTTTCTTTCTTTTTTTTTTAAATTTTTAATGTTTTATTTATTTCTAGGAGAGAGAGAGAGGCAGCGTGAGCAGGGGAGGGTCAGAGAGAGAGGGAGTCACAGACCGAAACAGGCTCCAGGCTCTGAGCTGGCAGTCAGCACAGAGCCCGATGCGGGGCCCGAACCCACGAACTGCGAGATCATGACCTAAGCGAAAGTCGGACGCTTAACCGACTAAGCCACCCAGGCGCCCCCCACATTTTCTTTTTATTAGTTTTTTTAAGTTTATTTGTTGATTTAGAGAGAGAAAGGGCATATGCGAGCATGAGTTAGGGGAGGGGCAGAGAGAGAGAGAATCCTAAGTGGGCTCCGTGGTGTCAATGCAAAGCCCAACATGGGGCTCACACTCACGAATCATGAGATCATGACTTGCGCTGATATCAAGAGTCTGACGCTTAACCAACGGAGCCACCTGGATGCCCCTACCACATTTTCTTTATTCATTCATTCGTCTATAGACCTTTGGATTGGGTCTACAACCCAAATTGTGCGTGATGCTGCGGTAAATATAGGTGTGCAAATATCTCTTTGAGATCCGGCTTTCAGTTTTGGGGGGGCAAATACCTAAAAGCGGAATGCTGGATCATATGGTAATTCTGTATTTAATGTCTTGAGGAGCCTGCGCACTGTTTTCCATGGTGGCTGCACCATTTTAAAATCCTTGTGCAACAGTGCACAAGGATTCCCGTCTCTCTACATTCTCACCAACAGTTGTTTTCTGTAACATCATTAACTTTTGAGGAACAAGGAAAAAGAGACTTAGGATTTTGTGTCTGGTGCCAGAGTGTCTCAGCACATCCGCATACCAAGAACCCTTCCACAGCGTCCTTCGATTGTGAATATTAAACATTTTTAGGGGCCCCTGCTGGCTCAGCCAGTAGAGCACGTGACTCTTGCTCTCGGGGTTGTGAGTTCGAGTCCAACATTGGGTGTGGAAATTAAAAATAAAATATTTTTTAAAATAATAAGCATTCTGGGGTGCCTGGGTGGCTTAGCTGGTTAGGCATCCAACTTCAGCTCAGGTCATGATTTTGCAGTTTGTGAGTTCAAGCCCTGCATCGGGCTCTGTGCTGACAGCGCAGGGCCTGCTTGGGATTCTCTCTCTCTCTCTCTCTCTCTCTCTCCTTTTTCCACTCTCTCTCTCTCCCCTCTCTCTTTCCTCTCCCTCTCTCTGCCCCTCCCCTGCTCATGTTCTCTCTCTCTCTCTCAAAATAAACCTTAAATTTTTTTAACAAAAAAGTAAGAAACATTTTTGGCAAAAGAATACATTCATGTAATTAAAAAATAAATGGTATAAAATATACAGATTGGGAAGGAAGAGATAAAATTCACTTTGTTCCCAGATGGCATGATTGTGTATGTAGAAAATCTCAAAGCATTAACAAAAGCCTTATGGAACTAAAAAGTAATTACAACAATGTTATAGGATACAAGATAACACATAAAACACCAATCACCTTCCTATATGCTAGCAATGAACAAGTGGATTTTGAAATTTAAAACAATACCATTTACATTAACACCCCCAAAAATGAAATACTTTGGTATAATATCTAACAGAATGTATGCAGGATCTATATGAGGAAAATGACAAAACTCTGATGAGGAAAATCAAAGAAAAACTAAGTAAAGGGAGAGATCTTCTTTGTTCCTGTAAGAAAACTCAGTATTGTTAAGATACCAATTATTCCCAACTGGATCTGGAGATTCAGTTCATTCTCAGTCAAAATGCAAGCGAGTTATTTTGTGGATATTGACAAACTGAGTTTATGGGTAAAAGAAGAGCAAAGTCATTAGAGCACATGGGTGGCTCAGTTTGGTAGAGCATCCGATTTTGGCTCCGGTCATGATCTTGTAGTTTGTGAGTTCGAGCCCCACACTGGGCTCACTGCTTTCAGTGCAAAGCTCACTTCAGATACTCAGATCTTCAACCCCTCACCTGCAAGCATTCTCTGTCTTAAAAATAAATACAAAACATTAAAAAAAGAAGAACAGGGGCCCCTGGGTGCCTTAGTCGGTTGACCATCCAACTTTGGCTCGGGTCATTATCTCATGGTTCATGGGTTCAAGCCCCACTTTGAGCTCTGTGCTGACAGCATGGAGCCTGGAGCCTGCTTCAGATTCTGTGTCTCCCTCTCTCTCTTATTCTCCCCTGCTCATGCTCTGTCTCTGTCTCTGTCTCTGTCTCTCTCAAAAATAAATAAACATTAATAAAAATTTAAAAAAAAAGAACACAGTTGGAGGACTGACATTACCCAGCTGCAAGACTTAGTATAAAGATACAGTCATTGAGACAGTGTGGTATTGATGGAAGAATAAATAGATCAACGGAACAGAATAGAGTTCAGAATTAGACCCACACAAATAGAATCAACTGATCTTTTACAAAGGAGCATAGGCAACTCAATGTAAAAGGGTAATCTTTTCAACAAATGGTGCCGGAGCAGCTGGACATCAACACGCAATAAAAAGAATTCTAGGAGCGCCTGGTTGGCTCAGTCAGTGGAACGTGCAGCTCTTGATCTTGGGGTCATGAGTTTGAGCCTTGTATTGGGCTCCATGCTGGGCACGAATTCTACTTAAACAAGCAAACAAACAAACACACTCAATAATCCAGAAAACAAACAACCCCCAAAAGAGTGGGTCAAAGATCTGCACCCACATCTTTCCTGAGATGTGCACATGGCAAATAAGTAGACAAAGTGAGACTCAATATTGCACGTCATTAGGGAATTTCAAATTACAGCCAACATGAGATGCCACTGTACACTTATCAAAATGGCCGAAGTCCAAAACAATGACAACCCCAAATGCTGGTGAAGAAATGGGGCATCAGGAAGAAGTCCCATTCATTGCTGGGGTGGAATTCAAAATGCACAGCTGCTTTGGAAGACGGTCCGGCAGTTTCTTACAAAGCTAAACATCATCTTACCATAAGATTCAGCAACGACATTCCTACATTTACCCAAATGAGTTGAAAACTTATGTCTACGTAAAAACCTACACGTGTATGTTTATAGCAGCTCTATTCATAATTGCCCCAAATTAGAAACAACTGAGACGTCTTACAGTAGGTGAATCAATATAAACAGACAGTGCTACCTCCAAACAATGGAATATATTATCCAGCTCTTAGAAGGAAATGAGCTATCCAGGCACGAAAACACAGAGAGGAAGCTTACATGAGTATTGCTAAGTGAAAGAAGCCAGTCTGAAAGGCTACATACTTAATCATCTCAATTATATGACATTTCAGAAAGGCAAAACTATGGATACAGAAAAAAAAAACCTATCAGGGGTTCGGGGAACATGGGGGCTGGCAGGGTGGAGGGGTGGGGGAGAAACGAAGGGGTGCAGCACAGGAGATATTTAAGGCATAAGAGGTATGTACAATATTCTAATAGTGGATACATGAAGTTACCGATTTGATAAAACCCACAGAACTATAAACCTCAAGGAGAGGCCCTACTGTACACAATGGACTGTTAATAACAGTGTGTCCATATTGGTTCATCAACTATAACAAATGTTCCACACGACTGAAAGATATTAAAAATTGAGGTAATTGGGGCACCTGGGTGGCTCAGTCAGTTAAGCATCTGACTCTTGATTTTGGCTCGGGTCATGATCTCATGGTTCATGAGTTCGAGTCACGTGGGGCTCTGTGCTGACGGCTCGGAGCCTGCAGCCTGTTTTGGATTCTGTGTCTCCCTCTCTCTCTGCCCCTTGCCTGCTCGTACTGTTTCTCTCTCAAAAATAAATAAAACATTAAAATAAATAAATAGAATAAAAAGTAACTGGTCTTGAGGCAGACAGAGCTGTGTGTCTTCCTGGGAAGGCCACATTTCCCCGTTCTCTAGAGTTGTGTTGGGCCCAATGTCTGAGTTCTGGACGGTGGAATGGAAGCAACGTAAGCCATTTCCAGGCTTGGCCCTTCGAAATATCCCACCTAAACCCCCCACCCCCCATCGGCTTTTTCTTCTTTTTGCAATGAGCTTGTTCCAGACGATGGGGCTACAAGACTGAAGAGGGCTACCCAACCCACACTGGATTCTGGAAGAATGAGAAAAAGACCTCCCCCTGTTATTGTGTTAAGCCATGGAGCTTTTCAGGATTTATTATCGCAACAGGGCATAACGCAGCCGGATGAAAACAAGCACCAAAAGGCTATAACCACAAACAACAGCACAAGGACGGGGTCCCCCAACTCACCTCTCCCCGCCTTCCGGGCTTGGTGCCCAGATGACCATTCACAACGTTTTAACAGCTTCTTTGGGCATTTATGTCCACATTTTTTAATGTGATTTAAAATTTTTTTTTGATGTTTATTTTTAAGAGAGACAGACAGAGCGTGAGTGGGGGAGGGGCAGAGAGAGAGGGAGACACAGAGTCCGAAGCAGGCTCCAGGCTCTAAGCTGTCAGCACAGAGACCCACACGGGGC
This sequence comes from Hyaena hyaena, assembly GCF_003009895.1. NCBI lineage: Eukaryota > Metazoa > Chordata > Mammalia > Carnivora > Hyaenidae > Hyaena > Hyaena hyaena. The sequence continues at coordinate 4,805,123 of NW_024080667.1, read as the reverse complement.
TCAAACCCACGAGCCGTGAGATCATGACCTCAGCCGAAGTCAGACACTCAACCGACTGAACCACCCAGGCGCCCCTCTAAATGTGATTTTACTTCTAACTTTGTATTTATCAATCTTAGGGGTTCTCTATTAACTTCCTATGATAGCAGATGACATTTAGCATTCCTAAGTCATCAGCAACCCTGACTGTCCCCTTTCCAACTTCACAATGTGATAAATATGACTTTTGGGGTTAAACCCACATTCGGGTTTTACATTATGCAGAATACGCAAATATAGAACACCAAGAATACAGAATAGAGCCAGAGAGTACACTAGCATTATGTTTCCTTTCTTGAATAACTTTTAATTTTATTCGTCTCTGCATTTACATTCATCTCATTTTATTTTTATTCGCTTAGGTGTTTGTTTGTTTGTTTGCTTAACCTCCACATCACCAATTTTTTCCGTACTTCTACAGTGGATATTTGTCATTCTTCCTTGTTGTCCAGATATTGAACTCTTCCTGTATTTGGGGAATGTCCCCTGATGAGACTTGTAGAAAGCAGAACCTCCACCGTACAAGTGGAAGATTCTAGATGCTCACTTTCTCAGCCTCTTGCAGCTGAGGCATGAGCACTTCACCTGGACACCACCCTTCAAGCACACACATTTCAAGAGGTAACCAATGGGTGCCAAAGCAGAAAAAGCAAGGACTTTTTTTTTTTTTTTTTTTTTAGCAGAAGTAATTCCAGTGAGGCAGCTGCGTAACACAGTGGCAGTGAACTGAGCCAGGGACCCATCAGTGGCATCTCTGCTGACTGTGGCAGCAGCTACTCGGAGACAGCAGCAGTGTCATCCTCCTCACGCCAGCTGACAGCCTGGTTTGAGGAGTTGTTTCTAGCTGGGCAGCTATAACGGAAGCTCTCCAGCCCTCATGGGATTTTATGGGTCACCTAATACCCTTAATAAATTCCCTTGCTCCTTAAGTCAGCTAGAGCTGGTTTCTCTTAGCTTATCGACAGGAACAGCTATCAGCACAGTTTTCCACATGATCGCGTGCAAGGCCAGCTTCCGGGGCAAGTGACCCACGCAGAAGGCACCGGGCTTCATTCTCAGAAAAGCCCGCCCACTTGTTTCGCTATTGCCATCTTGAAATTCTTAACTTTTAAGCAAGAAGCCTCTTCGTTTCATTCTGCAAACAAGGCAGGCAGTTCTGGTTGCATCGAGTAGATAGCGGGTGAATTTCCCTGTTTTCCAGGAGAGCTCAATCCCAAGTCATCTGCCCTCTTGTTCCCATCTGGAATGAGCGCCCCCCCCCCCCCGCACAGGTAATGAGCCCCCTGCACAGGTATCTTGCCGAATCTTCCTTTTTGCCATCAGCTTGGAAGCCTTCCTCGCTCTTCTCCTGGGTTGGAGCCACTGTCTCCCGGATACTTGTCTTTTTCTTTCGTTTTCCTCTCACCTGGGTGAAGAACATCATCAATTGCTTTCCGAGAAGAAGTGCGTGAGATGTAAAACATTTTGAAAGGTTGCATATCTGAAATTATGTTTATTCTCCCTCACACCTAATCGATAGATTGGCTAGACGCAGAGTTCTGTGTTAATATTTTTTACGCAATGTTTTGAAGGCTTTGTTCCTTTGCCTTCTAGACTCTAATGTTATTTTTTCAGAAATTCAAGCCATTCTAATTCCCAAGTCTTTCGAGGTGGCACGTTTTTAATTTTCCTTTTGTTAATCTTTTTTTCTCTCTCTCTCTCGCTGAAAGCTTTTTGCCCACAGATTTCCTAGGGATGATCCTCCGATATCAAAACATTTTTCTTCATACTTCAGAGAGTTCAAGGTAGGAATAATAATTACAGAATCTCCCTCTATCTTTCTTTCATTCAACAAGTTATTTATTGAGCACTTACTGAGTACTGGGTAGTCTGCTAAGCACTGGGTTTATGATTGTCAACAAGGCAGACAGGGGCTCTTGTTTCACTTGTTTGGATACTGATTATGAAGAATATTTTGTGAGTGTTATGCAAGTGAAGTATGGGCGGGGGGGGGGGGGGTCAAAGAAAGTCTTTCTGAGATCTGTAGGATAGGAAAGAGCCAGACATGTAGACTCAGGGTGGAATGTTCCAGGTGGAAATTTCCACAGATGCCAAAGTTCTCCCACCAGTCTCGTGTTCAGGTGAGCCTGAGTAGGATGTCTGTTACCTTTCAGATCTCATCTCTCACTCCCCTCTTGCCCATGTGGCCTCCTTACTGTTTCTTGCTCACAGTGTCTGTTGAGGTTGTAGTCCCAGCTGTTGGCTGGGGCTGCAGTAATCTGAAGGCTGGACTGGGGCCGGAGGACCTGCTTCCACGACATCTCACTTCCACGGCTGTTGGTGAGAGGCCTCAGATCCTCATCACATGTACCTCTCCGCAGAGCTGCTTGAGGGCGTTCATGATGCAGTGGCTGTCTTCCACCAGAGTAGGCAGTCCAAGAGAGATGGGAATGGAAGTCTCGGTGGTTTTTCTGACCTGGTCTTGGAAGCTGCACACTGTCACTTCACGTAACTGTTTGCTAGAACTGAGTCACTAAATTCAGCTCACAGTCAATGGGAAGGAAATCAGGGTCCACATTTTGAAAGGAGGGTCAGAGTTGTGGACTTATTTTTAACTGCTTTATCCAGTCCAGAAGAAACAAGAAAATGGAAAGTCCTGAGGCTGCAAAATTTCCTATTGCCATTAGATTGAGGGGATTTGGCCCGAAGAAAAGGGTCCTGGATTGAGAAGGATGGTGTGTTTGTTCATTAATTCACTCATCCATCCATTCATTCATCTTTTAATTCCACAACTATTCAGGGGCACCTGGGTGGCTTAGTCGGTTAAGCGTCCGACTTTCGCTTAGGTCATGATCTCGCGGTTTGTGGGTTCGAGCCCCGCGTCGGGCTCTGTGCTGACTGCCAGCTTAAAGCCTGGAGCCTGTTTCAGTCTGTGACTCCCTCTCTCTCTGACCCTCCCCTGCTCATGCTGTCTCTCTCTCTCTCGTAGAAATAAATAAAATTAAAAAAAAATTTAATTCCACAGCTATTCATTGAGCATCTACTGTGTACAGTTAGGAAACTGGACGACAGACCAAAGGGCTCATGAAGAGGCACAATTATAAATAAAGTAACAATTGCTGACCTTTATAGAGCACTTACTGTGTACTAGTGCTGCAAAGAGCTTTAGATCAAAATATCTCACTTCACCATCCCAATAACCCTTTGAGACGGGTACTATTATTATTCCTCATTTTACAAATGAGAAACTTAGACTTGGAGAGGCAAGGCCATGTGCTGTCAAGAAGCCATGATTTGAACTGAAGGACTCTGACCCCAAAGCCCTCTTTCATCTAGCACTACCCTGTGGGTATATGGTCACAAGTATTAGTCCCAATCTAGGGGCGCCTGGATGGCTCAGTCAGTTAAGTGGTCAGGATCTCATGGTTCATGAGTTCGAGTTCCACGTCGGGATCTGTGCTGACAGCTGAGCCCAGAGCCTGCTTTGGATTCTGTGTCTCCCCCTTTCTCTGCAGCTCCCCGACTTGTGCTCTGTGTCTCCCCTCTCTGTCTTTCAAAAATAAATCAATGTTAAAGAAAATAAGTATTAATTCCCAATGTAGTTATGTGTTCCTGTTGTCCACCTGAGGGCCCAGAGGCTCGGAGGAGCTGAGTGACTCATCCAAGCTTGTTCTGGCCGAGCCAGGAGGCAAAGCTAGTTCCCAAGAGCTGCGACTCTGTGCTCCTTTCTCTATACTCACCTAAGACTGAGACCTTCTGTCCTTCCTGCAGAAACAGAGCTGAGATGGAAAGGGGCCCAGGGGAATGGGGAGGGGTGTGGGAAGGGGAGAAATGATCGCTGAGGACTGGCAGCTTTTATAAGTGTGGATCTCCTCTGGCTGGTTGAAGAATACTCCAGAACCTCCCCGGAGGCTGCTGTGGAATTCCTGTCGCACTGAGGCTGTCAGCCATCTGGCTCTTTCAGAGATGGCCCCTCTGGGGTCTGGCTGCTCCACACCCTCAGGCTGCAACAAGTCAGGTCAGCCATAGCTAGCCTGGATGGAGTCCTTACTGAGCATCAGACATGCCACTAAGGTGCTGGGCGCAGTTACTCATAGCATCCTCAGGGCTGCAGACAAATCAATGTTATTTATTCTTCCCATTTTACAGAGGAGGAACCTGAGGCCAAGAAAGGGTGACTCGTCTAATCTCAGGCAGATTTCCAGTCTTAAAGAGGGTTGATTGGGGTTCAGAGAGTTGGGGAGCCCTCATGGTTGAAGCCCAGTAGCCTGGAATTAGGGGACCTTCAGTAAGGGGTCCTGATTTTATGGACAGTCTTGCCATTGTGGGGTCTTTCCCTCCATAAACAGTCTTAAATGTGACATCTTATGGGTATGTTGGAACGAAGATGAATCTAATCCAGACCGAATTCATTATTACATGCTCACTATTATTATTTTCATTGTTCTTCTGATTTTAAAATAAATAAAAATGGGACACCTGGGAGCTCAGTCAGTTGCAAGCATCTGAGTCTTGATTTCGGCTAAGGTCATGATCTCACAGTTTGTGGTTTCCAGCCTCGTGTTGGGCTTGCTTGAGATTCTCACTCTCCCTCTGTCCCTCTGCCACTCATGCTCACTCTCTCTCCCTCAAAAAAAAGAAGAAAGAAAGAAAAATCGTTCAAAATAAATGAAAATGAAAACAATTTTATGGGCCATCAAGCTATCATGGGCTTTACACACTATGCCTCCCAGGTCTAACGGAGAAGTGGGCTCTGTCCGGGCACAAGTCCGGCTTCCCTCACCTGCTGACCATGTGGCTTTGGCAGAGTTACTTTATCTCTCTGTCTCCCATTTTCCTTCCCTGGAACACAGGAATCAATTATATACGGTCGTAACTAGGATGAAGTGAAATAATACATGTAACATGCTCAGTGCACTACCTACTACAAATGAAAATGCTCAGTAAATAAATAAATGTTAATTGATTTTTTAATGGGAATGTATTTGACGTATAGCATTGTGTAACTTAAGGTTACACAAGGTGTACAAGTTATGTACATTTCATTTATAGGTAGTGCCACCATTGTCATTGTAATGGTAATTAGCACCTTTATCATGTCACATAACCATCCTTGCCTTCCAGGAGTTGGAATAATTAACTTCTGGTCTCTTGACAAGTTTGATGATTACAGTGCAATATTGTTGTCCACATTCATGATACTGTGCGTTAGATCTGTGGGACCTATTTTACAACTTGTTGTAAGTTTGTGTGCTTAAACATCTATCCAATCCCCCCCTCCCTGATTCCTTAATATTTTTATTTTTATTTTTTAAGTAGGCTTCACACCCAGCATGGAGCCCAATGAAAGACTTGAACTCATAACCCTGAGATCAAGACCTGAGTTGAGATCAAGACTCAAATATTCAACCAACTGAGCCACCCAGATGCCTCAATATTTTTATTTTTAAGTAACTTGCTGTGGTCCCCTCGCTAGGAAGTGGTAGGGCTCGGAGTGTACCCAAGTTTGTCTGACTCTAACACCTAAACTTAACCTTCTCAATGTAACAGGAGAGTAAGTGGCATCACACACACACACACACACACACACACACACACATGCACACACGCACACCAGTAGAGCAGCCAAAACTAATTCTGCCACAATGAATACTTATATTATTATGCAATATTATATTATTATATGATATATATTGTTATATAATGAATATAATATTGTCATTAGATTGTGCATTTTCTAGGATAATCTTCTGAAAAATATATTATGGTAAAATACATGTAACATAAAATCTTATCATTTTAACCACTTTTTAGTGTCCAATTCAGTGGCATTAAGTATGTTCATATTACCATGCAACCATCCCCACTATCCCTCTCCAGAACTTTTTCATCATGCCATACTGAATGTGCCCCCATTAACGTCACTAATTCCCTATTTCCTCAGCCTCTGGTAAGCCCCATTCTACTTTCCGTCTCTACGAATTTATGTCACATAAGCTTTCTAGGATAATCCTGGTTATAATCATTTCTCTCATTTTCCTTGTGAGTATATGCAAAAGGTATAAAAAGCAGGTTTTTATAAAAGGATATTTTAAACTTTTTTTCAAGTTTACTTCTTTATTTTGAGGGGGAGGGAGGGGCAGGGAGAGAGGCTAGAGAGATGAGCCCAAGCAGGCTCCATGTTCATTCAGCACAGAGCCTGACACGGGGCTCGATCCCATGAAGCGTGAGATCATGACCTGTGCCTAAACCAAGAGTCGGACGCTTAATAGACTGAGCCACCCAGTCAATTAAAATATTTAGGATATTAAAATATCCTAGACAAAATGAACAGCCAGGTGAAGAGACATACAGGGCAAGGTTTGGTAGGGTCTTGAGCACAGAAGCTTCTTTCGCCCCTGTGGAGTCTGAGGTGCACCCCCCTGACATGGGGAGGCATTCGTATTCACTAACCTAGCCGACAACCCTGTGAGTCCCTTAGGTTAACGTTTTGTTGTTTTTGTTGTTGTTGTTTTGTTTGTTTTTATGGAGGCTTCATTTCACAGGCATGATTAATTAAACCATTGACCGTTAGTGGTTGACCACTGCCTAGGCATTGGGAAGCGGGGCTGAAAGTTCCAACCCTCTGATCACAAGACTGGTTCCCCTGACAACGAACCCCCCCCCAAACCTTAGGGGCTTTCCTAAAGTCACCACATGAACGTAAACTCAGGAGCAGCCCTAAGGGGCTTGTTATGAATAACAAAAGATATTCCTTTCACTTTTCTCCCTCTGGAGCTATTTCAGAAACTGGAGGGAAAAACCAAGTATTATAATAAAAGAGCTTCTGATTGTTCTGATCACTTAAGAAAGGACAAGAGATTTAGGAGCGCTGTGCCAGAGACTGGACAAAGACCAAATATATTTGTTATTAGTTCCCAATATCACCACATGTGTCTAGTTTTAGCCATGAAGGCTGAATTGAAGTTAGGAAAATGGGGTCGGGGGTAAATAGGGGGAAAGAGGCACCCCCTCTCCACCCTGGTGTTATGAGGTAGCGCAGGGAGGCAAAAGCCTGAAGTCAGAGTCAGTGGGCTTCAGTTGAAGTGAGCTGGGATAAGGGGGAATTAAGACTCCTCCAGGGCCTGGAGAAAAGCCGCCTCCATCCCTCTCCCACCACCCCTGCCCCACGCACCATAGCGGGATTCTGGAGGCTGAACAATGGAATTCTGCTGAAACAAACAAGCAACAAACCAGAGCATTACTCGTAGTACGACAGACCTCAAGGCTGGAAGGGGCCTTAACATCGTCTAGCTTACTGGCACCACAGGGCTTTGAGAAGATAGGAACGTGGATTGGAACTGGATTGTCTTGGGTTTGAATCCTAACTCTGTTACTTACTAGCTGTGTGGACTTTTGGCAAGTTACTCAACTCCTCTGGGCCTCAATTGCCTCATGTAAATAGTGGATCATAATAATGCCTACTTCATAGGGCCTTTAGGTGGATTTAAATGAAAAACATTGAAAGTTTATCTATTTATTTTGAGGGAGAGAGAGAATCCCAAACAAATTCCAAGGTCCTTGCTGAGCCCAACTCAGGACTCAATCCTGTAACTATGAGATCATGACCTGAGCTGAAATCAAGAGTCAGACGCTTAACCGACTGAGCCACCCAGGTGCCCTTGGATGTAAATGAAATTTTAAATCAGTTCATGTATGTAAGGTACCTAGCCGGGCATACTGTAAATGCAATATAAATGTTTGTTAAGTCTAAACAAGAGCTCTTGTTTTAGAATATATAACTATAGTACTATTAACATGTAAAATAAAAACAACCTTTGATATCAACTAATATCTAATTAAGGTGCAGAGTTTGCTGACTTTCTCATACATGCCTCTTTACAATCAGTTCATTCAAATCAGGATCCAAACAAGGTCCATGCATCACATTAGCTGATAGGCCTCTCAAGTCACTTTTTACCTACCACCCTTTGTCTATTTTTTATGCCATTAATTTGTTTCATACATACGGGGTTGGAAAAGTGCGATCCCATAGTGTCTTTTAACATATTCCTCTATCCCCTGCTGTTCATGTAAACTGATAAATTGATCTAAAAGACTAATAAGATTCAGTTAGATTTATTTTTTTGGCAATAATACTTTACTGGTTATGCTGTCTGTGATGGTTAATCTTATACATCAACTGTCCATTTTATATGGAGGGTATTTTCGGAAGTGATTAATATTTTAATCTTTGAGGAAACAGGCTGCCCTCCATAGTGTGGGTGGGCCTCATCTGGTCAGTTGAAGGCCTGATTAAAACAAAAAGACCAGCCTCCCCAAGCAGGGGGGAATTCTCCAGCAGACCACTTTCGTTTTGGAACTGTACCATCAACTCCACTGGGTCTCCAGCCTGGCAGGCTTCCTGCAAATTTGGAACTCCCAAGCCTCCCTAATTGTGATAGGCAAATTTCTTATAATCAGTTGATCGACCCTATCTATTTCTTTGAAGGAAACTGACTAATGTAGTGTCCCAATACATATTTAAAAAATATTTTTTAATGTTTTATTTATTTCTGAGATAGAGAGAAAGGCAGCATGAGCAGGGGAGGGTCAGAGAGAGGGGGAGACACAGAACCTGAAGCAGGCTCCAGGCTCTGAGCTAGCTGTCAGCACAGAGCCCGACGCGGGGCTCGAACCCACGAACCATGAGATCATGACCTGAGCCAAAGTTGGATGTTTAACTGACTGAGCCACCCAGGCGCCCCGACATTTTTTTTTTTTTTTTTGAGAGAGAGAGAGCCAGAACATGAGCAGGGTTGGAGCAGAGGGAAAGGGAGAGAGAAAATCTTAAGCAGCCTTAACACCTAGCATGGAGCCTGATGCAGGGCTTGATCTCATGACCATGAGAAAATGACCTGAGCAGAGATCAAGAGTTGAATGCTTCATCAACTGGGACACCCAGGGGCCTCCACAATAAATTTTTAAATAAAATGTTTTCTTCCATAATAAAAGCAATACTTGCATATTATTTTTTAAAATAGTTTATTGTCAAGTTGGTTTTTATATAACACCCAGTGTTCATCCAATACTTTCAGATTAAAGAAAATACCCCAAGACAGCCACTGCTAACATTTGGGTATATTCTCACCTTTTCAAAAACATGTTTTTAAATTTTTTTTTAATGTTTATTTATTTCTGAGAGAGAAAGAGCACAAGCAGAGGAGGGGCAGAGAGAGAGAGAGAGAGAGAATCTGAAGCAGGCACCAGGCTCTGAGTAGTCAGCACAGAGCCTGATGTGGGACTTGAAATCACAAATGGTGAGATCATAACCTGAGCCAAAGTTAGACATTTAACCGGCTGAGCCACCCAGGCACTTCTTTTCAAAATATTTTTTTACAGTACAGTTGACATCTCTATACAATTTTGTTCTCTGCTTTTTAAATTTAACATTATAACAAATTGCATTTTCTTATATTATTCTTAACCTTGTAAACATTAGTCTTTTGATGGATTGTAAAATAAAAAGAATACATGTTTATTGTAGAATATTTGAAAAATACAAAAAGTGTAAGGAATGAATGAAAAGTCTCCTATAATCCTACCACAGCAATATATTTTTGTAAAACATTCTAGTCTGCTTTCTTTTCATGGAAATCATATAATACATTTTTTCTACTTTTAAAAACTTTATATCATGAAGTATTCTTCAAAATCTGATTTTTAGATAGCTTCATGATCAAATGTCATATAAATGTACTATGGTTTCTCTTGTATATGGACTACCCTAGTTTTGAATCATAAATGTAATTTAAACTGGAAGTATATAACATATCATAAGCAGGGATTTCATAGATCACCATTTTCCTCTGGTTGAACATTTAGGAAGACCCAATAAATATTAAAAATACCAAACAGGGGGGTGCCCAGGTGGCTCAGTCGGTTGAACATCCTACCCTTGGCTTTGTCTCAGGTCATGATCTCATGGTTTGGGAGTTTAAGCCCCACATGCTGACAGCACAGAGCCTGCTTGGGATTCTCTCTCTCTTCCTCTTTCTCTGCCCCTCCTTGCTTGTTCTCTCTGTCTCTCAAAATAAATAAAATTTAAAAGAAAGAAAGAAAGAAGGAAAGAAGGAAAGAAGAAAGAAAGAAAGAAAGAAAGAAAGAAAGAAAGAAAGAAAGAAAGAAAGAAAGAAAACCAAATGGTTTCTCCTTCTTACCAGTATCTTGCAAACCTGGTTCATTTGTCCAGTTTATTCCTAACTTCTTTCTTTTTAATCCAACCTTTCATACTCACCTAGCTTACTTGTCTTAATGTGCAGGATGTATGAATAATAATGGTGGGGGACAAGCGGGTTGCTTGCCCGAGGATCTTGGATCTCAGGCTTTATTTTCTAGGCAATGGGGAGCAAGCAGAGACCTTTGAGTAACACAGGGCCTTGAGCGGATCAGATCTGTTTTTCAGAAAGAACAATCTGGTAGGAAATGCACAGGAGGTATAGACAGGAGGTGATAGAGGCAGGAAGTCTAGGTAAGAAGTTTTTCTAATAGTTCAAAGGAGAGTTAATAAGCAGTGAAACTAGAAATGAGACAGATGGGGGAAAGACCTTGCACAGAAGGAAGGGACAAAGCGTGGTCATCAATGAGAAGAATTTGGCAGAGAGGCCACCAGAAATTGAGGATGGTGATGCCATGTAAGTAAAAAAAAAAAAAAAAAAAATCCTGCCTTTATTCCCAGCAACCTCTGGAAGGCAAACAGGTAGCGTCCGCTCCCTAGAAGTTCCCCACCTTATTATAGCTAGTCAAAACCACAAGCAGCTTCAAAGTCAAGAGGATGGTGTAAGACATACTATTCCTCTGGTCTCCACATGTACCTTCTCTCCTTCTTTGCCTTTCTCGAAATTTCATCTTCTGCCTCCCCGCCCTCCCCCCAGGGCCTCTGTAGAAATACATCTGAGATGCCTATAACCAAATTAGGGAATTAAACTTCCCAATAAACAGAAATAACACATAATTCATTTTAAGTTTAACAACAGAGACAACACATAATTCATTATAAGTCTAGCAATAAAGTGATGGGATTTCAAAAAAAAAAAAAGTTGTGTTCTTTCAATCTGTAGCTAAAATATTTACATGGGGCCCTGGTGATACGCAGGTGGTGGTTTACAAAGCACAGCCTGTTCAAACCAAACAGTTGCTCTGTTCCTGATTTTGGAAACTCGTCAAGGAATCAGTGTTTACTTAGACAACTTGGGCCCCAAGCGGCTCTTGTGTAGGCTGGACTCAATCCAAGGAGAAGCCATGGCCCGGGAACATTCCTCTTTCTCCCCTGACCATTGAAACCCAGACCTCTCAGCTCTCCAGGGCCCTCTGGAGGGCATCCGGTCCAGCCTCCAGTCAACTGTCCAATCCCTAGTCCACTTAGGGTAGACTAAGTTCTGTTTCAGAATTGGCCCCTTGGCGCCCAACTTAATGCGTAATCCTGTGTGTGAATGTCTTATTCATTTAACTCTCAACGAGGGAGTGTAGGCTTCAGGGCAAAGGATTTGATGTTTCATATGTGGATGACTTGAATTAGTCTGGCGCATGAGGCAGGGGTGGGCCAGCTGTGGGAAACAGACCACGGAGAAACTAGGGAGGTCACGTCTGAGTTTCCAGGAAATCAAATCTACTATTTCTACTCAGAGAAAGAAAACAATCGCTGCATTACTGAAGAGCAACATGTACAAGTGTAAGGACGAACAGTAATGCATGGGAAAAGCACAGGCCGTAGGACCCAAGCTCTCCATGAAAGACGGTAGTAATTGGTATTAAGGTTCTCGCTGACAGAATTTTGAAGACAAATGACATCAGTGTGTGGGTAAGGCCCAGTGACGATTATAATGATGGGGCGAAAGTAGCAAATAGCCAAGTGTTTCTGTGTGCTCCATCCTTCTATTTGGCAACCTTAGATGGTTGGAATCCCACTGTCCCTGTCCCTGTCGGTACACTGGTGGACAATGGCGTAGGTCAGGCCAATCAGGGTACCGATCTTTCCTTCCAATGTGATTGGTACCAAAACAGGCTTGTTGCACAATCAGGACCAATGAGAGTCCTTCTCTGAGGTTTGGAATCCTCCTCTCTCCTCGTAGGTGCATTGGTGTCATAGAAACACCATGAGCTTTGGTGTCTGAATGTATGGATTCTGGTTCATGAAGTTGGGCAAGTTTGTTGACTTCTTTGAGCCTCAATGTTTCCATCTTAGTATGTAAGGGAGTGAAACCTATTTTGCAGGATGGTGACAGTTAATGATGATAAAATACATACCGTGCTTGGCACCTAGTGGACATCAGTAAATGGCTTCCGTTGAGAACATTCATAATAAAAAGCAATCCTCTAACGCTTTCCACTTTCCCACCCTGCCTGATTAATCTTCACTCTAACACACTTCTAAATAACTATAATTGGGGGAGGCTCCACCTTTGAGTGGGAGGCGCCATCTTTAATTTTCCCCGATCCTTGACTTCTCTGGAGAGTACAGATGGGATGAGAGAGTACAGTCTTAGGGATGAAAAAGTCATGGTCTGGCCAATCCATTGATCACAGGGGGCCAGGATACAGGGTTCAAGAGATTGTCTTCAGTCTGGATGCTAGATCAGTGCTATCTGATAGAACTCTCTGCCATTTGAGAAACATTCTTTTTAAAATATATTTTGTAAGGTATTTTTAAGTTTATTTGTTTTGAGAGAGAGAGAGAAAGAGAGAGAATCCCAAGCAAGCTTTATGCTGACAGCAAAGAGTCCAATGTGGGGCTCCAAGTCACGAACTGAGAGATCATGACCTGAGCTGAAACCAAGAGTCTGACACTCAACTGAGCCACCCAGGAACCCCTAATTTTTTTTAAGTTTATTTATTTATTTTGAGGGCTATAGGGGCAGAGAGAGAGAGAGGGAGAGAGAGGATCCCAATCAGGCTCTGTGCTGACAGCCCTGATGCGGGGCTCGATCCCATGAACCACGAGATCATGATCTGAACCGAAATCAGCAGTTGGACACTTAACCGACTGAGCCACCAAGGTGTCCTGTTATTAAGAAACATTCTATATCTGTGCTGTGCACTATAGTAGCCACTAGCTGAGTGTGACTACTGAGCATTTGGAATATGGTCAGTGAGACCGAGGCACCAAATTATTTATTTAATTTAAACATAAACACCCACATGTGGCAATGGTTACCATGTTGGACAGAGCAGCTGTAGATGGAAGCCCGGCATAAGCAGACAGACACAGAGGTGGGGGGAGCGACACCCAATACCTGCACCGGCAGGAGCTTGTGCAAGAAGGGCTAAGACTTGGGGGCAGGTGGGTCTCCAGGAGCAGTTGGTAAAGGAGAGTCATCTAGCTAGCCTTGAAAACAAGGCATGCTGGTTCTTGAGCTCTGTGGGCCAAAGCTACAGGGCCTCTGAAAACTGTGGCTGATCATTTTTTTTTTAAATCTGTAAATTGCAAAATAATTTACATTGCAGAAAGACCAGTATTACAAGGGGGTGAAAATCCTTCCAAATCTCACCCTACAGTGATGGTCATATGGTCACATTTGTATGCTTCCTTTCAGCCCTCCGCACATGCATGTTTATCAGTTATAATCTCTAGGGGTGCATGGGTGGCTCAGGCAGTTAAGCTTCCAGCTTCGGCTCAGGTCATGATCTCACGGTTCGTGAGTTTGAGCCCTGCGTCGGGCTCTGGGCTGACGACTCAGAGCCTGGAGCCTGGGATTCTGTGTCTCCTTTTTCTACCCCACCCCAGCTCGTGGTGTGTGTGTGTGTGTGTGTGTGTCTCTCTCAAAAATAAACATTAAAAAGAAACATTGTAATCTCTATGGACATATATTGTAGCCCACATTTTCTGTTTATCATTAGGAGTTTTCTGTGTCATCACATTCTTTGTATCATTTTCAATAATTGTAAAATTGTCTACTAGCCACACTCACTATGATTCATAGAACCATCCCCCCTATGTTTTAGTATGATTCCAGTTTCCTTCAGAATAATGCTAGGGCAGGCATCCTTGTGCCCATAACTCCCTGACCACTCACCCCATAACTTTGTGTGACCGAGGAGCATGGGCTTCAAAGGCAGGCAGACTTGGCTTTAGATCCTGAGCCTTCATCACTTGGTAGCTACATGACTTCCAACAAGATCATTCATCTCTCTGGGCTTCATCTTTTTCATCTATAAAATGGGAACAGTAATGCCTGCCTTTCTGGGTTGGCTATTTGTAAATTGCCCCCCACACTGCCCGAAGCTGAGGAGATGGTTCAATGCATGGCAACGCTATCATATATTTTAAAAACCATATTTTTAGGAAGTTTAAGTACTGGTAGTTTTTAAAGTCTAGGCAGAAGACCTCCAAATTTTGAGAAGTTTGCTGATTTGTTTATGCTGAGAAGTCTCTTGGTCCGTTGCCCTTGACTGGACCAGAATCCCCATAGGCTTAGCTGCTGGGAGCCAAGGGTCCCCTAAGGTACTGGGGAAGTGGGAGCTGTAGAAAACTCAGGGAGGCACTGGGGGAGGCTGCAGAATGGGCTGGGGCGGCAGGTGGGAGGGAGATTCGTCCTTCACCTCCTAACTGAATGCACAATCCTTCGCCTTGCTCAGGCTTCCTTCCCAGAGCTCTTCTCCTTCCCACAGCGATGGGTGGTGTGACCGTGACCACTGAAAACGAGCCTGGCAAAGTGAGGGGAGAGGAGGAATTAGGAGGTGCTTGTGAGATGTGCTTTCCTGCCAGAGCCAGCAGCTGTGGGCATACAGATAAGACACAGCATTTGGAATTCTGCCCCTCCGGGGGGGTTTAGTCCCACCTGAGCCACTATGAGCAGATCACTAAGCCTCCGTGAGCTCTGTTTTCCTTGTCAGTTAAGTGGCGATAATAATAATGTCCACGTGGAATTATGAAGCTCAAATAATAAAGAAACATTAGCTTTCCTCTGCAGGCACGGGGCACCTACTGTGTACTGGGGTCCCAGGGTGGGCGATTAACGTGTATTACCTTATCCAGCTGCCACAACAGTTCCCAAAGGTAGGCATTATTATTTCCACTTTACAAGGAGGAAATCAGGAGGTGAAGACCCCCTGAGTGCCCCCGCATGTAGCCCCCTGCTTTAGAAACCGGAAAGCCCCCAACAGAAAGCTCCTTTCCTGGAGATACCTGCTAGAAAGTTCCAGGGGGACTAATCAGTTCATTGAACAAATTGCTTTGACACATATTTGTTTGAATACCTGCTGTGTGCTAGGCACAGTCCTCGGGCTTCAGCAGTGAACACCACAGACGAATCACCATCAGAGAGAATGTATTTTTGCATGGGAAGACCGACAAACAAACCAAAAACAAAGAAGTGAATATATATCACATGCAAATTACACAGGGAATGGGGGTGAGTGTGATTTTACATCCACTGATCGGCGAAGTCTCCCTGGGATAGGATGATAATTGTGGTCACCACCAGGGTACTGGGGTCGACCTGATTTGATTCTAATTACATTAGAATGTAATCTCTGTAAGGACAGGCCCAGAACTCTTGCTTCAATCCCCAGCAGCAGCTGTGGCCCTTAGTGGGTACTCAAATGTTTGTCGAACAGGTGAATGAAGAAACAGCCGTTGTTTCAGATGCATGGAAGAAACGCCCACTTTAGGGTAAGCGTGGACTTTCCAATCCAGTTCCTACCAGCGGGCACTTACAGAGAAACTCCCGTGTGGCAGGAACTATTCCTGCCTCCGTGGCTGCAGAAAAAACATCCTTTCCCTTGAGAGTCCTCACTAGACAGAACGGTGTAGATTCCAATTTAGCAGTGTGAAACAGAGAGAAAGAGAGAGAGAGAGAAAGAAGGGAGCAAAGACAATTGGGGAAGAGCAAGGGGTTAAGTGTAAAGAGTAAGAGTTTCAGGGTCAGGAAGGAGTTCAGCAAGTGTACTGCCTGACATTTTTTTCCTTGGTGCAAAAAATAGCCAGTTCTGCTTTTTTGGCATGGGGCTCGCTGACTCAGGGGTTCAAAGAGAACAGCATGGGGATGGGAGTGGCAGATGTCATCTGCGGCAGATGGTGATGCTCCGGAGGCCGACTGTGGCCTTGAAGATGCTTCCCTCCACCCACCTCTGGCCCAGGAATCAAGGTCAGGGGCAGACAACCAAGTTCAGCTCCCTGGGGTCCTGATCCCGGCCTCTCGACTAGGCCAACCCTTCCCGACAACATCACCCGTGTTCCACACTTGGACTCCACACTCGGCTCAGCAGGACTCCTGGAGGCCAAGGGTGTGAGAAGACTCAACCCCGCATCTGTTATTAACCATTATTTCCATTCTTTTGGCCCGTGCTTCCTCCCCAGCCCTGAAGACACTCGGTCAGTGCTTCCTCAGCACAAACGACAGATTCGCCGGGTCTTTGTTCAGCTTCACTAAAGAAAAGGATGATTATTAAAAGAACAGATTTTGCATTCCATATTTACCCCAGATGACATTGCCTTGATCCCTAAAATAACTCCAGATCTCCTGGGTGGAACTGGCTCGTTCTTTTTCATCTTGCTATTTTGCAACTGTTTATGGAGCCCATCTCCATAGTGATATTATCAGAGCAGGTCAAATGAAACTCCAAACCCTTGGGTTGTTATTGGCTTTTCCTTTGTACCTCGGAACATGACTTTTTCACCCCAAACCAGCTCTTTCACTTCTTGTAAGCACTTAACACTCTCGGCCCCAGGTCAGCAGCACAGCCCCTTCTGACTGATTCCCAGCAGTTAAAATCACAGAGGTGGTCCACGCTGGGAACAAGGGGTGGAGGAAGTGCTTGAGCTGAGTTTCCAAACTGGAAACTGTATTTACCAGAAATCTCCTTTCCTTCGGATAAAACTTGGGTCAAAGTTTCAGGGTGTTGAAAGAGGCACTAAATAAAAAGAGTTTGAAGGACCTTCAGCGTTTGGCCCAAGGAACATGGCTACATAGTTCAACAAATAAACACAGCTGGTGTCGGGCAAGCCCTTAGCAAACACTTATCTTCTTGATTATTTTTTTGGTAATCATCATCTTGGACGAAAGTCTTTGTGATAGCATTCTTATACACTGCTGGTGGGGTTGTGCATTTGTATGATTTTCCTAATCGAGAACTTGGCAACGGGTAGGAAATACCTGGACAATGTGCCTTTCCTTTGATGCTCACTTCTACTTGTGGGTTCTGAGGAAATAATTAGGGATGTGACCAGAGGAATGTATACAAAGACGTTCATTGCTAATAATGGTCAAAAAATGGAAATAACCTAACTGTACGACACGACAGAGTTGCTTTTAAAGTAAAATCGTGGTCTAGGGGCGCCTGGGTGGCTCAGTTGGTTAAGCATCTGACTTCAGCTCAGGTTGTGATCTTATGGTTCATGGGTTCAAGCCCCACATCAGGCTCGTTGCTGTCAGTGCAGAGCCTGCTTTGGATCCTCTGTCCACCCCCCCCCAACCTCTCTCTGTCCCTCTCCTACTCACACACTCTCTCTCTCAAAAAATAAACACTTTAAAAAAAAGATTTAAAACCTCATGATCTATCCATACAATGGACACTAAGGCACCATTAAAAATTATGCCATAGAAGAGTCTTTAAAAATGTGTGGAATATTCATGATGTGTTATTATGTGGGGGAAATGCAAGTTATAAAAATTGATCCCATTTTTGCCAAATATTTGTATATATGCAAGAGAAAAAAAGATTGGGAGGACAGTTTTTTTTTTTTTAAGTTTATGTATTTATTTATTTTTTTTTTAAATTTTTTTTTTTAATGTTTCATTTCTAGGAGAGAGAGAGAGACAGCGTGAGCAGGGGAGGGCCAGAGAGAGAGGGAGTCACAGACTGAAACAGGCTCCAGGCTCTGAGCCGGCAGTCAGCACAGAGCCCGATGCGGGGCCCGAACCCACGAACCGCGAGATCATGACCTAAGCGAAAGTCAGACGCTCAACCGACTAAGCCACCCAGGCGCCCCTAGTTTATGTATTTATTTTGAGTGTGAGTGAGCAGGAGAGGGACAGAGAATCCCAAGCAGGCCCCACACTGTCGGTGTGAAGCCCGACAGAGGGCTCAAACTCACAAACCCCTCAGGTTATGACCTGAGCCACAGCCAAGAGCCAGATGCTCACCTGACTGAGCCACCCAGGAGCCCCGAAGGATAGGTTCTAAAAAGATAGCAGTAATTGTTTCTTGAGTATTTTCCTCTTTTTGTTGGTGCTCTTATCTATAATTTTTCCCAAAATGAGCAAGTATTTCTGTAGCCAGATGCTTAAAATACCATTTTAAAAAATCTGGAGGGGAGCGCCTGGGTGGTTCAGTCAGTTAATCATCTGACTTTTGATTTTGGCTCTGGTCATGATCTCACAGTTGACAGGATTGAGCCCTGTGTCAGGCAGGCTCTATGCTGATAGCACGGATTCTCGATCTTCCTCTCTCTGCCCCTCCCCTGCATATGTGCACCTGCATGCATACACATGCTCTCTCTCAAAATCAATAAACAATAAATAAATAAAAATTTTAGAAGATTTTAAGTGATCTCTATACCCAATGTGGGACTCGAACTCACAACTCCAAGATAAAAGCTACATGCTCCACTGACTGAGCCAGCCAAGGTGCTCCTTAAAATGCTATTTTTAAGAATAATAAGCTGCCATGCTTTTTTTAAACCATCTCTCGGGGCACCTGGGTGGCTCGGTTGGTTGAGCATACGCCTTCGGCTCAGGTCATGATCTAGCAGCTCATGAGTTCAAACCCCACATTGAGCTTGGGCTCACTGCTGTCAGCGCAGAGCCCGTTTCAGATCCTCTGTCCCCCTCCGTCTGCCCCCCCCCAACCTTTCACACTCTCAAAAATAAACATTAAAAAAAAAATCATCTCTCTGATCATCCTACTGGGCAGAAACAGAGTCTTATTCTTAGAGCCTCCATACATAAAGCTCATGAGATAGGAAGTGCTCAATGATCCTCTATTGTGGTTGGAACAATGAATTCATCGTCTGGTCAGGGGACCCATAAATACTTAGCAACCATGGGTTTTCTGCCTATTTGGAGTTTAAGGTCACAGATATACAAGGCTGACATAACTAGGTATAAGACACAGGGACACCGTGATAGCACTGGCAAATGTATTCACAAAATACCAAGACTCATGTGATGTTTGGTGGGAACAGCGGAGAGAGATTGTTGGGGGATAAGGGGTGCATAATGAACAGCGTAAACATGAATAACATACTATATGCCACCATTTGATCGCTTATTTAAATCTCGCAACAATAGTATGTGATAGGTATCATACCCCCATTTTATAGATGTGGAAACCAGGAGATGGAGGCTTTGTCGCCTGCCCTTTCAACATTGGAGGGAGAAAGAAGATGCATGTATTCAGCCGAGAGCCCAGTTTACGATCGGGGTGGTGAAGGCAGAAAGGAAGAAGTAGATGGTGAAGGAAGACAGCTGTATTTATGGCATGGTCCCCAGAGCCTTTTACCAGACCAGTAAACATTTAGGTTGCTGGCTAGACAAACGGATAATAATTTTAATTACCTGCCTTTCAGCCCTTGGGGATGCTGTTGATGTAAAAAGGAGAATTCCAGGGGTAATTGGGTGTCTTAGTCGGTTAAATGTCCAATTCTTGATTTCGGTTCAAGTCATGACCCCAGGGTCATGGGATCAAGCCCCGTGCTCGGCTCTGCACTGACAGTGCAGATTCTCTCCCTCCCTCTCTCTTTGCCCCTCCCCTGCTTGTGCACTCTCCCTCCATCTGTCTCTCTCTCAAAACAAAGAAATAAACTTACAAAGAAATACATAGTACAAATGTGCCAGACAGTAAATTATGCAGAGCCCTACAATCTATCCTCATGATGACCACCACTCAAAAATGTCTAAACACCTCTTGGTTTTGGGGTAACATGGAAGAGTGAGAAAAGCATAGGCTTTGGGGGCAAAGAGACCTCCGTTCAACTCCTGGCTCACCGTCCATGTAGTTGTGTGACCTTTGTCCCGTCTCACCAACAATACCTTGAGATACCTATGGAATCTTCACAATGGTTTGGACATCCTGCTTAAATTGGTCATCCCAAACATTTCCTGCTAGATTGGAAGCTATCACAGGGAGCTCTTCAGACTTGTACTGGTCAGGATAACACTAGCTGCTGGAACAATCAACCCCAGTTCTCAGTGACTTACAACCATACGGGTTTATTTTCTCCTCGAGACAGTCTGATCAGATGCTTCAGTGGACTGTCCTGGGAGGGGATTTGGGCTTCTTCCACCGTGGAGTCCTCTCTTGCCTCCTCTGCATTTAGCTGGCTGAGAGAGAGAGAGAATGAATGGGGCAGATTACAAGTGGCATTTTTTTAAAAATATTTTTATTTATTTCTAGGAGAGAGAGAGAGAGAGAGAGAGACAGTGTGAGCAGGGGAGGGTCAGAGAGAGAGGGAGACACAGACTCTGAAACAGGCTCCAGGCTCTGAGCTGGCAGTCAGCACAGAGCCCGACGCGGGGCTCGAACCCACGAACCGCGAGATCATGACCTAAGCGAAAGTCGGACGCTTAACCGACTAAGCCACCCAGGCGCCCCTCAATAAAGGACCTCTTATGCGATGCACTCCATTGGTTCCCTAGAATAAAAAATAAAGCTAATATTTATGTTTATTTATTTGGAAGGATTGAAGCTTGTGTAGTGAAGAGAATGCCATTTTCTTTCAAAAAGATGTAAAGTCCTATGTGAGGTTAAATAATGCTTTACGTGGCTCTGAAATCCTTTTCTTAAATGGTATCTTTGGAAAAGCAGGATTGTTTTATTTTAATCGACTCCAATTTATCAGTTTTTTAAATATTTATTTTTGAGAGAGAGAGAGAGAAAGAGAGAGGAGGGGTGGGGCAGATAGAGAGGGAGACACAGAATCCAAAGCAGGCTCCAGGCTCCAAGCTGTCAGCACAGAGCCTGACGTGGGGCTCAAACTCATGAACCACAAGATCATGACCTGAGCCAAATTCAGATGCTCAACCAACTGAGCCACCCCGGTGTCCCTATCAGGTATTTTTTGGTTTTGTTTTTTTTGGTAGCTAATTCATTTTGTATCATGAGAAACTTTTGCCTGCCCAATGTTGTGAAGATTTTTCTCTCATGTTGTCTTCCCGAAGACTGATAGGTTTAGCTTTCTAAAAAAAAAAAAAAAAAAAGATTTTATTTTTAAGTAATCCCTACATCCAACTTGGGGCTTGAATTAATGACTCTAAGATCAAGAGTCGCATACTCCTCTGACCAAGCCAGCCAGGTGTCTCAGGCCTATGATGCATTTTGAGTTCATGTTTGCAGATGGTATGATGTACGAATCAAGAGACTGTTTTCTACATGGACCTTCAGCTGTTCTCATACCATTTTCTGCAAACACTGTTCTTCCCGCACCGAATTACGTTGGTATCTTTGTCAAAAATTATTTGGATGAGTATATGCCGGTCTAATTTTGGACTATTCTGTTTCATGATCTGGGTGCCTCTCCTCCTGCCAATGACACACAGTTTTTATTTCTGCCGGTCTGGAAATCAGGTAGCATGCATCCTCTCACTTTAATTTGCCTCCCTTAAGAGTCTCAGGTCTTTGCATTTCCACATACATTTTATTTAAAAAAGATTTTTAAAGTTGTGTTTATTTATTTTGAGAGAGAGAGGGGGAGAGAGAGAGAGAGAGCACGAGCAGGGGAGGGGCAGAGAGAGGGGGAGAGAGAGAGATTCCCATGCAGGCTCCACACTGTCAGCAGGGAGCCAAACACAGGGCTCAAACCTATAAATGTGAGATGTGACCTGAGCTGAAATCAAGAGTTGGATGCTTCCTTAATCAACTAAACCACCCAAGTGCCCCTCCTTGTATATTTTAAAACTGGCTTGTCAATTTCTAGGAGGAAAAAAGACTTGCTGGGATTTTTAACTGGATTGCACTGAATTTATAGATCATCAGAATGAATATCAGAACAATACTGAGTCTTCCAACCCATGAATAGGGTACATTTACTTAGCGATGTTTTCTAGTTTTCAGGGTACACAGGACTTGTACATCTTTTATTAAATGTATCCTTAAGTATTTTTTTTTTACATTTTTAATGTTTGTTTATTTCTGAGAGAGAGAGAGCGTGTGTGAGTGTGAGCAGGGGAGGGGAAGAGAGAGAGGGACAGAGAGAATCCAAAGCAGGCTCCAGGCTCTGAGGCTGTCAGCACAGAGCCTGATGTGGAGCTTGAACCCACGGACTTTGAGATCATGACCTGAGCCAAAGTTGGACGCTTAACCGACTGAGCCACCCAGGCGCCCCTATCCCTAAGTATTTTTTTGTGTTTTGATGTTATGGTAAGTGTATGTCTTTTCTTCTTTGTTTAAGTAATTTCTATGCCCAAAGTGGAGCTTAAAGTCATGACCCTGAGATCAAGAATCAATGCACCCTGATAAATGGTATTTTTAAACAGTCGGTTTGCAGTTGGTTGTTGCTCTGATTTATTACTGCACCATTTCACTAGACTGGTCCCTAAGTCCCACCACTATACCAGCTCCTATGTCAGTTCTGCATCTGGTTTTGTTTCACTTGCAACATTGCAGTGTCTGACTGGAATGAGGGATGAGTGCTTTGGAGGAGTTGAGGTTTGCATCCTGGACAGCTGTGCTTGGAGGTTCATCTCCCAGGTACTACGCTAATTGTTAATGAGAGGACTTGGAGTCTCGGTCTCAATGAGCCCAGAAAGCCATAGGGACAAATTGCAAGTGAAAAAGTGTGCAGAGCTCAAGGTTTCCAGGAGAACCCAGAATAGGAGGCCCCAACTCAGCTTCTGAGGGGATTGTCAGAAAAAACTACACGGCAGAGGCAGAGTCAGCCTCAGACGAATTGTAGAGGTCCATCCCAAGCCTGGTGGGTGGCTGGCTGGCCAGCTTAATAAACTAAACATGAATTCTCCCAAATATGCATATAAAAACTCCAATAGCTGGCCCACATATGAGAGGCCTTTCTGTAACTGTGAGCAAGACCCCACAGATGGTCAGGATACGAATAGTCCTGCCCAGCAGACGGCGGCTGTGAGTTTTCCAGGTGCCTTACTAGGAGAGCAAAAACAAAAGCTGAGATGATGGTGTCTAACCTCAGACTAAGACATCCTTTTGGCACTGACTTTGGGGATATATTAAAAAGAAGTGGATTGCTAGCGGCCTGTTTATCTCCCTGCTTCTTGCTACATGTTTGTTCAAGATGCTAAGAGGTGGAAAAAGTTGACCTAAGCTGTCTAGCCAAGGCCGCCCCCTCTACTCACCACGCAGCGTTCTGTCTTCAAAGGAAATCAGAATTTTGTTTGGCCTGCACTTAGTCCCGCTTAGGGGTCCAATGACTAGAAATTTCTGAGACCCAAAAAGTGCCTGTTTCATTGCTTTGAATGAGTTTACCCGGAACGTATGGCTGTAATAACCATCTTTTTTTTTTCTTTTTTTTTCTATTCTCCAGCATCCCTTTCTCTTTCTTTCGGTAACAGTGCTCCAATTTCCTCCCATCACCAGAGAAACGGGTCCCCTCCCCCATGATCACATCTCCCTTCCTGCCAGTTTCAGGGGTGGGCTCAGGACTGAAGCCAGCTGGTCACTGAAGCCAGGAGCATGGTCGAGATTGTCTAAAGAGAGGGCACAAAATAAGAGAGCCCACGATTGAGCCCCAAGGGACCCCACCATTCAGTGGTTGAATAGAAGAGAAGGAGTCTGCAAAGGTAGTTAAGACCAGGCGAGTCACATGATATCATGGAAGCCAATGGAAGAAGATGCTTCAAGGAGAAAGAAGAGACCGATGCTCTCAGTGCTTCCAGAGAGTCGAAGGAGGTAAGGGTTGAGCAAACCCCATGTGTTTCTGATGGATATATGGGCAACTTTGGGGTCCTTTCTGTGGAGGAGTGATGGCATAGAATGGGAAGTTAGGACGTCAGAGGACACCCTGACAAATCTGTAGCTGTGGGAGGCAGGAGATGGATGGTAGCTGGAGCGGGGATGGCATTCACGTAGGCTTTTTCTTTTCTTTTTAAACATAAGATGGAAGACACTTAGGGATGCTTAAAAGCACAGCAATCATCTAGTTGAGAGGGAGTAGTTGAACAATCTGGGAAGAGACATCATAATTGAAGTGTAAGGTTCCTGCGAACATAGAATCCTCAAGAGGGAATATTGTTTACAGCGTTTCCCAATCTTACTTGATGGACCAACTCCCTCCATGCAGAGTTTATTTTGATTAGTGTTCTGCAGAAAGCGCTATGACCGAACTCAGGTTAATGGTCCATCCCCAAACCCATTAGTATGGCCAAGGCCATACTTTGGCTTCAGGCAATCAGGAGCCTCTCCTCTGGAGCTGGGGGTGGGCTCAATTCTACCCAAACTAAAGGTCTGAGAATGAGAAAGACTTGAGTTGTAGAAAAGAGAGGATGCCCCAGAAGTGACCTTCAAACCAGCTGAATGATGGGGAAGGTGGAATTACCAGGTGATGTTCTTTCCTTCTGATACTCTTGGTAACAAGACCGTTGAATCCCACTGAAACTAGTATATGGGGTTAGAATGTTCAAGGAATGTGGTTTAAACCCCTTGTCTATAGAATTCAGTGTAGTGAGGGGTTAAAAGCTGGCTAATTCTAGTGTTCTCTCATATCTCCAAAGACCCAGTAAAACATCTAAAACCACTGTTAGTAATCCAAGAAGATCCCCAATTCAGAAAGCAGTTCTGTTAAATCAAAGGGGATTTAGGAGCTAAGCAAGCCCCAGGCCCCTGAGATGGTACACCTTTCTTAACCCAGTATTTCCAGCTGTGAGGACTTAGGAAAGAAAAGGAGAAGCCGTTGGGCAAGCTTCTGGGTAATGCCTGCTCGAATGTGTCCTATATCAGCTGATGGGCATTGCAAAAGATTCAGCGTGCAGCGGAAGGCTGTTTCTCTGAGATCCTCAAGATTGCTTCTTCTTTCCTCAGGTGACAGTACAATTTGGCTTGGGGGTTCCCTCCCACCCAGCCTCCATTCAGCAAATACTACAGGCCCCTACTATGTGTAAATTGCCTTGTTATTTGCTCGACTGTAGTGGCATCATCTTTTGGCACTGACAAAGCACTTTCTTACATAGGATTTCAATTTAGTGATTCTCCGGACAGACGCTGAGTCATAAAGAATGATAGGCTCGTCCATGTGTTGTCTGTGTGACCTTAGGCAAGTCATTTCTTTAAACATTTTTTTAAAAATTTTTAATGTTCATTTATTTATAACATTTATTTATTTTTGAGAGACAGAAAGAACATGAGCAGGGGAGGGCAGAGAGAAAGGGAGACATGGAATCCGAAGCGGGCTCTAGGCTCTGAGCTGTCAGCACAGAGCCCGACATGGGGCTGGAACCCAGGAACCAGGAGATCATGACCTGAGCTGAAGTTAGCCGCTTAACCGACTGAGCCACCCAGGTGCTCCAATGTTTATTTATTCTTGGGAGAGACACAGAGCATGAGCAGGGGAGCAGAGAGAGATGGAGACCCAGAATCCAAAGCAGGCTCCAGGCTCTGAGCTGTCAGATGCAGGGCTCGAACTCACTAACTGTGAGATCATGCCCTGAGCCAAAGTTGGATGATTAATTGACTGAGCCACCCAGGCACCCCTAGGCAAGTCATTTCTAAGCCTCAGCTTCCTTTTCCATAAAATGGTCAAAATAGAAGTTCCTAGCTCAAAGGATTGTTGAGAGGAATTAATGAGGTGATGCATGGGAAGAGCTTAGAATATAGTAAGCACTCATTTAAAAGTAGCTATACTTTGGGACACCTGGGTTGCTCAGTCAGTTAAGAAGCCGACTTTAGCTCAGGTCATCATCTCACGGTTCGTGAGTTCAGGCCCCGTGTTGGGCTCTGTGCTGACAACTCGGAGCCTGGAGCCTGCTTCGGATTCTGTCTCCTCTCTCTGCCCCTCCCCAGCTTATGCTCCCTCTTTCAAAAAGTAAAGAAACATTAAAAACAAAACTTAAAAAAAAGTAGCCATGCTTTATCGGTCAATCTTGGTCCACTTATTTACACAAGAATAAATCCTATGATGTTGATACTACTATCTCATTTCATAGACCTCCATTGAACACCTATTATGTTCTAGATGCTGAAAACCCATAGTAATCAAAAGAGTATTTAGAAACAGACAAGAGGCATCAAAGGGAACTCAGAGGAAGCTAGAGCACCAAGAGAGGTGCATCAAGGAGGAGAGTGACTGATGCGGCAAACACCATGAGGTCATCTGCAAGATGAGGCCCCAAAGTGACCACTGGCTTCTACGACATGGTTTCCAGGCCGATGGGTGGAGTCAGCAGCTGAGCCCAGACTGATTTGGGAAATCGGGGTTGATGTTGGAACAGCAATTGCTGAGAGCTCACAAGGCGTTGATGTGCAGGGGAGCAAACAAACAGGGAAGTGGCTATAAGGAGATATGGAATTAAGGGGATTTTCGTTGTTGAAACTTTTTAGGATACAAGATATTAGGGCATGTTATTTTGTGCAGGTGGGAATGAGGAATGATCCAGTATAGAGGGAGAAACTGAGGATTAAGGAAAGAGGAGACGTCAGCTTCAATGGGTGCACAAACCCTTCATTCAAAAGCCTCAAGGCAGAGAACTTGGTTACGGTGCAGAGTGGTCAGTAGACCAGAGGGTTCTGATTGATACCATCATGTCTGTGAAGTATGAGGCAAGCCCATCTGCTTAGCATGAAGGATGGAGAAGGGGACCAAGAGACAAGACTGAAAGATCATCCTTGCAGAAAACCAGTGGGACCAGAATACGGCTGGGAGGTAAAAGACTACTAGCCAGGATTGAGGGCTCATCTGAAATTTGTGGACATCAATCTAGAGTGACACCAGTCACTTTCAAATTTCCAGCAATGTTCAGATGTTCCGACGCAGGCAGAGTGTTGGAGAATAGCTGGGCTTAACAAGGTTTGTGCCAGGGGTTACTGGTTTTTGCAAGGAAGTGAGTGTAGTGTTAATTACTAAGCTGGGTGGGGAGGGAGGTGAGTGTGGACGGGAAGATAAATACGAAGATCTGGCAGGGTCAAAGTTTTGCAGGGCTGGATGAGGTTGAAAAATGCTTGCATGCGATACGATAATAATGAGGTTAAAGTCAGATTTGAGAGATTTGACGTTGTGTCTTCTGAGATAGTGCGATCATGGGCAAGAGCAGGCTCAAGGTTAAGACCGTGGGAGTGAGAATCGAAGGCAGAGGGAAGGAAAAACTCATTGGTAGGGAAGAAATCCTTGAGGAGTCAAGAGGCTTTCTGACGGATTATGCTTATGGATGCTGAAGTCATAAAGAAAGGTACAGGAGGGGGGGAGGTAAGTTCACGAGAGCAAAAAAAGGAGGGGTGGCTGGTGGAAAGTATGATAGCATGAACTTCAAGGGGAGTTGGGTTTTTGAAAGAGGAGGGCAGGAGAAACCGTACTAAAAATATTTATGGTGCTTGTTGCTGCCAACCTGCAGCCCCTGGTAGGCAGCCATGTTTAGTGGCCATGGCCCCATGGTCATGGCAATGGCTGACTGGTCAGGGATAGGATCCAACCTGTGGAGACTCAATCTGTGGATCAGCCGGGGATCTATCCAACGAGCTGCCATCGTTAAAACATGAGATGGGGCCATTGGGATTTGAACTATGAAACAGAAAAATAATTTGCCAGTTAATAGAGCAAGCTGATGCAGAGAATGAAGGAGCGACAAAGACCACCAGGAGAGACCCCAAGCAGACTGCAGTGTTGAGGGAATAGTCATAGAAGCAAGCTGAGGATGCGGCACCGTAAAGAATGCAGTCGATGTATCCAAAGAGGTGAAAATGGAGCTGCGTGAGAGAGATGGAGGCGGTGGCCCCCGAGCCCTCTTGTACGATGTTACTTAACTTTCCAAGCAAGGAACTTAACTTTGTGCACAGCAAGGCAACAGGATCAGACTTAGGGCTACGGATGTAGGATCTGGTCCCAGACTGCCTGGCCTTGAACTCATTAGCTATGTGATGTGGAGCAAGTTACTTAACCTCTGTGTGCCTTGGGTCCCTCCTCTGTGAAATGGGAATAATAGGCACCAAACTCACCGGGTTGTATGAGGATCAAATGAGAAAATACTGGTAATGCATTTGGAACAGCCAGGTTCCCTGTCAATCTTATGTTCGTCAAGTAAACAGTTCAGATGTTATTTCTTTCACAAACCTTTCCCTCATGCCCTTATTCCCTGGCTTTAAGAAGGGACACCTGGGTGGCTCAGTGGGTTAAGTGTCTGACTCTGGCTCAGGGCATGATCTCCTGGTCTGTGAGTTTGAGCCCCATGTCAGGCTCTGGTAGCACAGAGCCTGCTTTGGATTTTATGTCTCCCTCTCTCTCTGCCCCTCGCTGCTCACACTCTGTCTTTCTCTCTCTCTCAAAAATAAATAAACATTGAAAAAGTTTTTTTTTTTTTAAAGGAAGGAAGACCACTTTGTCTTCTTGCTACCCTCTCAGGTCACTCCTCAGTCTCCTTGCTGGTTCCTCTTTATCTTCTTGACCTGCTCTCCTCTATATTCACCTCCTAAGTGAACTCACCTGGAGGTCTTGGGCCCTTAAGTATCTTCAAATATCATTTCTTAGCTAGTAGTTCTCATACCACCTCTAACTTCTTCCCCAACCTCAGACCTCCATGTCTAGTTACTTGACATTTCCATTCAGAGCTCCAATGGGCATTTCAAACATAACTTGCCCCAAACTGACTCTTACTCTCCCCCCACAAAAACAGAAAAAAAAAAAAAAACCACAAAAGACCCAAAACAAATCCCTGCTCCTCCTCTCATCTTCTACAGATCAATAAATGGCAAATCCTTCCAGTGTTGATCAAGCTAAACATCTTGGCACCATCCCTGACTCCTTTCTCCTTCTGGTGCCCACCGTCAGGCCACCAGGAAATATCCAGAAAATGGTCTTCCCTTGCTGCGTCCACTGCTACTACCCTGGGGTAAGCACCTTCATCGCTCTACTGTGTGACTTTCGGTTTACCTCTTCCGGCCTCCGTTTTGAGGATTAAATGAATTATTATTTGTAGAGTGCTCAACAGGGTTCATCACATAGGAAACCCCATTTAAGTGCTTTTTAAATAAATAAAACATGCCTTAAAGAGCTTTCTACCGGCCCTAGCCCCCTACAGTCCATTCGGGACACAGCAGCCTCCTGATCCTGCCCAAGCCTAGGCCTGATCCTGTCACTGCTTGGCGGCTCCCTGGCCTCAGCTTCCAGGCCTCCCCCCAACTACTTAAACTTGGCCAACCACCTTGGCCTCCTTGGTCCATGAACACACCAGAGACTGTCCGCTTCGGGTCTGTGCCGTCTCTGGTTCTTGTGCCTCCCAGTGATCAAATGTTACTTTCTAAATTAGCCGTCCCCTGGCCCCACTTTACTCATCTGCCTGCCTCACCCTAAGTGTTCTCCATCTCTAACTTTGGCTCTAATCACGGACACACGATGCTTACTTAGTAGCTGATTGTCTTTCCTCCAAGGGTGCAAGCTCTGCAACAGCATGGACTAGGACTGTCAAACTCACAACTCTATGTTTAGCGCTTAGAACAGTGCTCAGTATACAGTAGGTACTCAATAAATGCTTACCAAGTGAAGGAATTCGTAAGTGCCACTCTTTCAATTCCCGTGACACAGGCTTAATCACTTACTTGTATTGATTTTTATGCTGGTGGCAACTTTTATTTGACTCCAAGTTCCCTGGTGGGGGGGGGGGGGAGGAGCGCCTAGGACACGGCCTGATGTGTGGTAACAATTCCTGCCATTTGTGCAACAATAACAATTTCCAATCTCATCACAGCTGACCTGACTTGACTCTCACAAAAGAGAGTGAGCAAGCCAGGGAGGGCAGTATCACCTATCAGCAAGGCTAGAATCCTAGTTCTGTCTTCTAGACTAAGCTCAGCGGAGTTGTTGAATGGAGAGAGGGAAAGAGGAAAAAGAAAACTTTCTGAGTCACTCTGTGGAGTGAGGCAGCTCCATTGGGCAAATGGGCGGGTTCTCTGTAGCTCATCTAAAAATACTCGTAAACGCCTGACATTTCCTGAGCCCAGTTTTCTACTCTATACCTGTGTGGTCCTCACAGCTACCCTGCGGCAGGTAGCTCTGAGGTCATGTTCACGTCCAGTGCAACTCTGTTTCTTTCAGTGCCCCCAGTAGGGCCTGGTATATATATAGTGGGAGCCCCGTGAGTGGTGTGGCCTGTGGCTCCGTTTTTTAGAGATTCGGCTCAGGTGCAGCGACTTGATCCAGGTCCCCACGTAGCGAGCGGCGGCGCTGCGATCGCACCTCGGGATCGCTCGGACGATCTCCCCGGGACCGGCCGGCCCCGACGCAACAGCAGTTCCGGGTCCGCGCGGGAGACCGCGGGTGCCCCGGGCGGGGCGGGCAGGGCCTGACCCCTCCCAGCCCCAGCGCCTTCCGCGTCCCCGCCCGGGAGGGCCGCGCGCACGGTCGCTCAGCCACCCCCGCCTCTGCAGCCACAGGGTGCGACCTGGGGCGTGGGTGCGGACGGAAACCCCCTCCCGGTCCCCCGACCGGGTCCCCGCGCCCGGAACGGACCCGCCCACCCCGCCAGCCGCCGCGCCCCGCTCCGCCCGCTCGCAGACCCCGCCCCGCACTTCCCCCTTCGGCGCTCCTCCCCCCCGCGCCGCGCTCCATACTTGGCGATCGCCGCGGCCCTGCGCGCTCATTGGCCGAGAGCCGGCTGCGTGGGGGCGGGCCCGGGCCCGGCCGGGGCGGGGAAGGAAGGTGGCGGCGGCCCGGCGCGGGGGGAGGGGGGCGCTGACCCGGATGTTCACTCCTGGGTACCCGGGGAAGTGGAAGCGCCGGGCCCTGCTGCGGGGGGGAGAGCCACAGACGCCGGGACCGGGACCGCCGCCGCCGCCGCCACCATGGTAAAGGCCCGAAGTCACCCTCTCCCAGGCCCGGGGGCCTCGGCAGAGCTCGTGTCCCCCTGCTTCCGCCGTCCTCCCGCACCCCCACGGCCCGGGCAGGGTGGGTCCCCCGGGTGGGGGAGGGGCGGGGTCCGGGACCCAGGTAGACACCATCGCTGCCGGCTCGGGAGGGGGCTGCCGGCCCGGGCGGCGGAGCTGGGCAGCGACCCTGCCTCCCTCTCCCAGCCCCCGCCCTTGGCTCAAACTGGAGTCCCACTCTCCGCCTCTCGGTCACGCTAGTCTCCCCCACAGCCCCGGCTAGACCCTCCTGGACCCGTGGTCCAGGCCAGGCACCCCCTCCGGTGACCCAGGCGTGGTTCCCCTTTCTCCTGCCCGGAGCCCGGGCTAGGTCCCCTTTCCCCGTCCCTGCGGCCAGGGTAGGCCTTCGTTTCTCCCTCCCGTGGTCCGGGCTAGGCCTCCGGCTCTCGGACTCTTGTCCGTGGTTTCAGTCTGGACCCCCGTCAACCCTTCCTCCAGTGGTCCCAGCCTAGATTTGTTCCCCCGCTCCTCCATGGCTTCAGCCTGGAGCCTTCTCTCCTTGGCCTCAGTCTAGACCTCTCCCTCTTCCGTCCGTGGCCCCGGCCTGGACGTTAAGAACCCCCTCCCATCCTCTTCCCTAGACCTCTCACGGCCCTTAGCGTCAGCCCCCCTCTGTCCTGGGCTCTACCCTCCCTCCAGGGCCCTGCTCCCTGCCCCCGACCCAGGTGGTCCCTCCCCTCTACCCGGGGCGAACCTTCTTTGCCGCCTCTGGGAAGCATCGGGAGCTCTCCAGCCCGTGGGGAGGGTGGCGGGCCCGGGGCTGTGCCTACTAGGTGGAGGGCTGCCCCCGTCTGGGAGGCCGCCTGGACCGAGCGAGGGAAGGGCGGGCACCTGTGTGCCCGCAGGGCAGGAGGCAGCGCGGCGCTCTGCGGGGCCCTTGCCGCGGTTGCCGCCCGCGTGCGTTGCTTGCGGGGCGTCGTGCCGGGGCCTGAGTGGGAGCCGAGGGCTGAAGGTGGGGGGAGCCGACCCGACCGGAATGAACGCACAATCGCTCTTGTGAGGCTGCAGCCCTTGGGGTGGGGGGTGGGGTGGGGTCAGGAGGCCCCGAGGCCAACAAACGGCGTGGACACGATGCACCCCAGCAGGCGCAGCCTCCCCTTCCCCCTGAACTGTCAGCTTGTGAGGGTCGGAACTGCTGATTATGGAGGTGGCTCGGACCAGGTGAGCCTGACGCGGAGAGAGACAGCTAGCCAGGTCCACCCGTGGTGTTTGTTTTAGTCGTGGTGGCAGGTGCAGTCGTGGGGTCCTCTGGGTGGCCTGAGGTTTCACCCGGGCCTCCACAAGTGAGTCTGCCTTCCGTCTGCCTTGCAGCCTTCTGCAGGGCGGACTCACCACCCAGACTGGACGGGCCAGAGGGCTTGTGCCGTACATGGTCAAGGAGCCTTTGGAGACGGGCTGACAGAGCTCAGGCCACCCACCTGCTCCTCCTGCCCAGTGCAGGCAGATGTTTGCATGTGGACTTTGGGCCCCAGAGTGTTTTGAGGATCTCAGTTTCTTGTTTAATGAAGAGATGTGGCTGCTGAACCAGGATGACTAATTAAGAGTGGCAGAGTTTTTTCTTGGTGCCTTCCTGTATATTGATTAAAAATGTGGCTTATGCTATTCATGATGCCACTGGACTCCTCTTATGGGCATGTTGTGGGGAGGTGGCCCCACCCCAGACCTGGGTGGGGAAGTAAGTACTCCTGGACCGTGTTGGGTGAGGACTTGAAAAGCGGAGCGAGGTGTCATCAGCATGCTCTTGGGGCAAAAGCAGGGAGCGGAACGTGGATGGGATGGCCGGGTGGGGCTGCTCGCAGCAACGTACCTGGCAGGGAGGGGCATGTTGGCTCAGCCCCGGGTGCCCTATTCTCCAAAGGCAATGGGACCCGTAATGACCCAGGAGGAGCTGCGTGGCGACAGATGATGCTTCTCGGGAGTCCTGTGTTTGGGTTTTATTTGGACAATCTGATAGAGCTGTGGAAGAGGTGGAGGGAAAGGGCTAACCTTTGCTGAGGGCTGCTCGGGGCCAGGCACTGAGCTGTGCAGTTGAGCTCCTTGAACCCACACAGAGCCCTTTCAGGTACTTACCGTCCCCGTCATACAGGTGAGGAGGCTGCCGCTGGGACATGGGGTAACTTACTCGAGGTGTTGCTCAGCCGGTGGAAGCAAAATCTGGCAGCCTCCGAACTCCATCCTCCTCACTGTCCCGGGCTGCGTCTGTGTCGCAAGATAGGAAGGACACTGTTGAGAAGACAAAATAATGGGGTACTCAGACGGCAAGGGGGCAGCAGCATTTACCGGGTACTGGTTGTGTCCTGGGTCCTCTGCACAGGAGACCTTGCTGAACAGAGCAGTAATCGCACGGTGAGGGGAATAGGTGTGGATTTGGCACGGGCCGGGACAGGCGCTGTTTCCATGGCTGCACCCCTGGGACCTACAGCAGCACCTGGCACTGAAGGAAATGGCTTTTGGGGTGTCTGTGGTCTATGAACTCAGCCACTTGGGGAATGTGCGCTTAGTATCCCCTAGGCTTCTGCATAATTGTGGACTTCTTATTGTCAAGTTGATCCCTCTAATAATCCGACTGGTCAGTTGGGCTGGGACACAAGTGGTGGTGTGGGATTTTCAAATAGGTAGATGAAGGGGCGCCTGGGTGGCTCAGTTGGTTAAGCGTCCAACTTCGGCTCAGGTCATGATCTCACGGTTCGTGGGTTCGAGCTCCGCGTCGGGCTCTGTGCTGACAGCTCAGAGCCTGGAGCCTGCTTCCGATTCTGTATCTCCTTCTCTCTCTGACCTTCCCCTGCTCATGCTGTCTCTCTCTCTCTCTCTCAGAAATAAGCAAAACATAAAAAAAAAAATTTTAGAATAGGTAGATGAATTAAGACCACTGTGGTTTTTATTTTCAGTAGGTGTGATAGTTGGGAAAACAGCTAGATCTCCGTTGTCTATGGAGGGAAATAGCATTTGAAAGAATAGAATAGAATAAAATTGAAATAGAATCTAAAATGCATTAGACTTTGGAGTAAATTCCATGATTTTTGTTGGCAGCAGTAAAGAATGCATAGACAACTTTTCCTTACATAGCCCTAGCTTTTAAGTCAGGAATGATTATTCTAACTTGAGAGTTCTGATTCTGGTGCTAGATGGTGGGGCCCCCTCATGTTGTCCCTCCAGCTCACAGATGGCTTTGCCTGACAGGAGCTGACAGAGAGGCCTGTCACATTGTTGCAAGGTGAAACAATATAGTTGACACTAATGTGTCTTGGCTGGTCTCCTGGTGTGGACAGGGACATTTCTGCTCAGACCCCACATGGACATGCATTTGTGTGCATTTAAACCCAACTGGCCTCTTCGGTGGAATGCTTGGAAAAAGTAGCGAACAGTTGATATCGATAGCTTGAAATTGAGATGATAGCTCATAGTTTGAAAGCAGATATTCCTATTTATAACTCAGAAGGTCTATGAACAGGATGGATGACTGGCAGTCCAGAGAGATGGTAGCTGGTAGCTGGGCTGGCACGTAGTAGACCTTCCGAATCCTGCTTCCCAGGCCGGGGGGGGGGGGGGGGGGGGGGGGGGGATGCTTGCCATTAGGCAAATACAGTGGTGCCTTGGAGGGGGGTGGGGGGGGTGGGAGAGAGGTACCTGAAGCTATTAATTCTCTGTGTATTCAGTGCCTGCTTTATGCAACTTTCTGTGCCAAGGACGCAGTGATGAGCCCACCCCTCATAGCTTACACAGTTTGAGGGGTGGGAGTGGGGAAGCCACTCCTCCCTAAAGTTTAAGAGGGAAGAACCTTGACTGATGTAGCCGCAAGCCATTTGCAGACCCGGCAGGAGATTTAAGGGAAAGTTGGCTTGTGCCAGGCTTTGCTCCCAGACCTTCTGGAGTGTGTTTGTTCTTCCCTCTGCCATGACTGTGGAAGTGAGTCCTCTGCACACCAGCGGCTCTCCTGCCCACAACTGGAACCTTGTGGTGCCGTGGAAGTCCTGCCCTCCCAGCCTGGGTGGCTGCCATTGGTAGAGGAGCTCTTGTGATCCAGAAAGGTGGCAGAGATTATAGCTCATCCCCCATGTTACTTGAGGCACCTGAAGCTGGAGGCGTTGAGTGACCGGTGCAAGGGGCCGGCCTGGGACTCCAGGCTGGGGTCAGCTGACTCCTGTGCTGGACACTCAGTCTGCTTCTCAGAAACTGTGCGCAGAAGTTCCTGCAGCACAGGCTCTGGGCAGGTGCGCTGTGCAGCAGATCCCAGCCAGGAGAGTGGGGTGGGTGTGCCAGGCCGGAGGATGCCGTCACACGATCACCCGCCTTAGGACCAGCTCGGGCAGTGCCATTTCCAAACTTAGGATTTCAGAGGGTCGTGTTTCAGCATAAGGATGCGGAGATGTACATCTATAGGACACCAGCCGTGTGCACGCGCTCTGCTACGAGCTTTAGCCCCACTGGATCCGTGTGGCAGCCCCACCAGGACAGCTCTGCCTTGGAAGGGGGACAGCACAGTATAAGCAGTTAGGACTTAGGAGCCAGACTGCCTTGGGATAATAACAGGACCTCC
Source organism: Hyaena hyaena (assembly GCF_003009895.1). Taxonomy (NCBI): domain Eukaryota; kingdom Metazoa; phylum Chordata; class Mammalia; order Carnivora; family Hyaenidae; genus Hyaena; species Hyaena hyaena. The sequence continues at coordinate 4,769,563 of NW_024080667.1, read as the reverse complement.
TCATAAGACTTGTCATGGGGATTAAATGAGATAATACACGTCAAGTGCGTCTAACAGCATCTGGCACATAATTACATACACAGTCACTATTATTATCACCATATTACAGATGAGGTTCAAAGGGGTAGGTGGAGAGTCCCTCTGTGGCTATTGAGTGGGGGGAACTGGGTTTTCTGACTCCAGAGATAGACCCCTTCCCTCCACTCTGTCCTGCCTGTTGAAGTTTGCTTGGCTTTGGGCCGTGCTTTGAATGTAGGGCTTCCCTAACAGAGCTCGAGGCTCTCCTTCACAAAAAAGGCTTCCTGTACATTGGACCCTTGTTTATTGTCACAGCCCGATGCCGTTTCTCGGGTCTGGGTGCCTTGTCTGTGCCTGGTGGAACCCTGAGGAACAGAATCCTTGCCTTCTTCCCAGATTGGAAGAAGAGGGTCAGGACTGCGGATAGAGCACGTGAGCTCTGTGAGAGCGGGGCGCTTGTCTGTTTCGTTCCCGCTCATCACCCCACACCTTGCAGTGGTCACCTGATGCTTCATCACCACCGACTGAATGCATACTGAGAGCCGAGAGTCCCTGCCCTGTGTTTGCCGCCTGCTCTATGGAACGTGGGCTTTGGAGCTGGGCACAGGCGGGTTGGAGTCCTGCCTCCGTGGCGATCTGGAGTTCTAATGTCCCTTGGCCTCAGTTTCTGGATTTGTAGCATGAGGGTAACATTTTACAGGGATACTGGGAGAAGGAAAATTGTAATGTACTTAATCAGCGCTTGGCACACAGTAGGTGGTAGCTATGATTATTATTTGTCTTATTTTGCATGCCGCAGAGTAAGGGACACAAATAGAAGCCATAATCCCCATTCTCTAATCCAGAAGGGGAGACGAGAGGCATCCAAACAGTTTAGTGCGGCAGGAAGGACGTAGCATAGAAAAGGCTTTACTAGCAAGGGGTGCATGTCCACGCGGCCTGCATTCCACTTCCTCCAGGAAGCCCTGCAGACCACCTGGCCCACAGGCAGCTTGGGCGAGGGCTGGGTGTGAAGCTGGGGGAGGCCTTGTCCAGGCCGAGAGGACAGGGTGGGGTGCAGTCAAGGAGAGGCCATTCCAGGCACTGGCTGGAACGAAAGCAAAGTTCGGGGGTCTGGTCAGCCTTGTGAGGTCAGAGATCGGCCACAGGGTAGACAGCGAGCAGGGGTGCCTCGGTCCTGGGAGTCAGTTGGGAAGCGCCGGAGTTGCTAAGCTAAGGAGTTTGCATTTGATCTGGGACAGTGTGGAGCCAGTGAAATATTTGACGGAGCAGGTAGAAATTTGAGGAGGCTGGCAGAGTCGTGGTATTTTAGGAAGCGTCCTCTGGCCGTGGTGTGTACAAAGGCCCCGAGAGGTGAGACGTGGGAGGGAGACATTGGCCAGCACCAGCCTGGGGGGTGGGGGTCATGAGGGTTCCAGCCTCTTGTGAGGCTGCAGGTATGGAGAGGGACACATGAGTGAAAAAGATACAGATAGGAAGGCAGAGTGAGACTCTGTGATTTACCGCCTCTGGGTCTGAGAGGGACACTTGTGTCCCCAGAGCTCCCTGGTGAGGCATTCTGATAGGCTGCTTTATCACTGATCCAACTTGCAGTTTCTGCTCAGTTGAAATCCTAGATAGTAGTGTCTGCAGAGCGTTGATATCCTTCTAACATCGGAGCGGGGATTTTAGTCTGGTGAGCCCCGCGATCCTGGATCTTCGGGTGGCCCCCTGTTCCGCTCCACTTGCACAGCCTTGGGCTCTGGGCAGGCAGGCACCTAAGACCACCAGTCTGCGGGGGGCAAGGGGGGCAGGGTGGGGGTCTCTGCATGGTGGCCGTGATCCCAACAGGAGCTACTTTTTGTTAGACTGCTTTTGAATACCCAGAGCAGCCCTATGAGGCAGGTTCTGGTGTTACCCTCATCATGCAGACGAAGAAACCTAGACCCACCTCAACAGTCGGACCCCCAGAACCTGCGCTCTGGACCCCCGGCACTGCTGCCTCTCGGCTTTTCCTCCATTCGGCCATTGTCATGTGGACGCTCACCGAGCCATCGGCTAGACCTCACAGAATATGAGTCTTGGGTGGAGGAGGCAGATGGAGATTGGTAAATCGGAGAGTCTGTCGGACTGGGGCACACTTGCGGAACCCCACATTGGAGGCAGGGGGATGTGCACAGCAGAAGGGCTTAAGCTTAAGGTAAGGGAGCCACTCGCCTTCCCTCTTCCCTGCTTCTCCTCTTCCCACCCCACCTGTCTCTTTCTGGAAACCTGTGGAAAGGAGCCTTCCTCTGCAACTTGCCAGGGATAAGTTTCCAGCACCACAGTCATCTATTTTCTTCCAAGACTGCAGCCCCCGTGGCTCCCATCCCCCTGCCCCGTATGGGTTCCTGTGAGCATGGAGGGGTTCTGTGTGTGGCGAGTGAAGATTGTGCCCGATCTGACTGTTTTATTAATAGGGATGTTTGCTGGGTGCTTTTTCACTTAACCTCCCAGCCAGCTTGGGAGGCAAGTGTAGTTCCCTGTTGTGCTGAGAGCCCAAGAAATAGAGTTCTCTGCCAAAGTCTGGCAATCTTTTTTTTTTTTTTTAAGAGAGACTGTGCTCATGCAAGCTGGAGAGAGGGGCAGCAGAAGGGGAGAGAGAATCTTAAGCAGGCTCCACACTTAGTGCAGAGCCTGCTGTGGGGCTTGATCCCCCGACCCTGGGATCATGACCTTAACTGAAACCAAGATTCTGATGCTCACCTGACTGAGCCATCCAGGTGCCCCCAAAGGCTAGCAGTCTTACGGGCTTGCAGCCTGGTGTGTTCGGGCCACAGAGATCTCACCATGCTGCAAGACTGTTAGCAGCTGTTGCTGCTCTCTCAGCTCCTGAACTTCCCCCGCCCCGCGTAAACTGCTTGTGAAGCTTCCTGTCCCAGCCCTGAGCTCCCCAGGCCCCTTCTGAGCTGGGACCTGGTGTGAGACCGCGATGTTAGTATTGTTTGGACTTATTGTTGCAGAGGTTTCTCTAAGATTCAGGCAGGGGACTCATTACATTTGATGAGTGAAAGGTCTCTCACTTAAAATACTAAGTTATGAAAAGATGCTTCTGCACGTCCTCTTCGTGGGCGGCCTCCCAGCAGAGCCGTGTGTTTCCAGGAGGTACCAGTTGCCCTCGTCCTTCTCAGCCGCAGCCGCGATCCATGGCTGGAGGGTTCGGGTCTGGCTTGCTCACATCTGATGTTGCTCCTGAAGGCTTCCCCACGGTGAGGTTTGGCCCCAAAGGCGTAGCCCGTGAACGGGCTTCCTGCATAGAATCTGGGGCTAAGAAGCTGAGAGGAGGAGCTTTATCACCCCAGACTCCTGGTGAAGAGTCTGATTGTAGGCACTGAAGGAGCGCCTCTTGAGTTTCTGTCTCATCGCTGACTTTTTTTTTTTTTTTAAAGGTTTTATTTTTAAGTAATCTCTACACCCAACGTGGGGCTCAAACTCACAGCCCTGAGATCCCGAGTCACTTGTTTCACCAACTGATGTGGCTTTGATTTTATCAGACCTTTGCTCCTCTGCTGAGCACAGCTTGCCTCTCCACAGTCCCCGGGGCTGGATAGGGACCCATCACTGAGGAGCGCAGACCCCTACATGGCAGTGGCCAGCCTGGGCCACTGTACATGCTTTGCTCTTTGAGAATTTCCCACCCGTGCTGTCCTGGCTTCCTGGTGTGTCCTCCTGACAGCTCCCGCGTTGAAATCTCTTTTGGCTATAGTGGGTGTGGACTTCTGGTCGTCCTGAGGCTTGAGTTCTCTGACTTGGCCTTGAGGAGTTGACTTGTGCAGCAGGAACTGGAGATGCCCGAGTTAGCAGTTTTCACTCTGTGGGTTATTAAGATTCCCTCCTGTGTTCTCCATGCATCTTGAAAGTGTCTGCCTTCTGCACTGTGTTGGATGCACACGGTCATGGTCTTTAATTCTCTCAACCCAGCCCTAGAAGGGTGGCTTCCTCATCGTGCAGATAAGGAAACTGAAGCTCAGGGAGGTTGAGCGAGCGGCTAGCTGCAAGGCCCCCAGGCAGTCATGGCAGAATTAACATTGTGCCCCAGGCACTCATGGCAGAGTTAACATTGTGGCGTCGGGTGCATCCTACTCCCAAGTGCACGCTTGTGGAATTCTGCTCTCCTGCCTGTGCTGCGTGGACTCCCCAGGAAGCTTATTTTATAACGAGGAGGCTGAGGTTGAGAGCAGTTCACCTGCAGGTCCAGCCGTGGTGGCTGAAGTCTGGGTGCGGACGATAGAAGCTTTTGTTGATTCGAGTTGTTAAAATGAAAGTGGATGGATCTTTCTGAGCTGTAGTCTGTCTTTGGGAAGCTGCCTGCTAAACCTTCGAGTGATAGATATGTCTCGGCATGCCATGGGTAGGTCACATCTTGGCGTTTTGGGCGGGGACAGATCACTAGGATGCGCACCAAGAACACATCCTAGTGACTGGGGCAGCCTCCCGCAGACTCTGTTGGTGGCACAGAACCTTGCAGGGTTTCCCTGGCCTTTTGCTGTGAAGGCCCGGCCCGGCCCTGGGCGCCACTGTCAGGGGCAGGCTGCGGGGCCTCTGAGGGGAGAGAGCCTAGGGGCCCAGTTCAGTAGTTATATGACCTTGAACCGCTTCAGTTGGTGAATCTCCCAGTGCCTCGAGTTGTTGCTGGGCCTTAGGAGGGAAGGGGAGCAGTAAGTGCCCCCTCAGTGTGAGTGCCACGCAGTGTTCCATTGTCCCTGGCACATGGGCCATTGCCCCGTAGTGTTGAATGAATGGATGTCTGGTAGCCCTTAATAAATGTGAGCGCCCCTTCCCTGTGAGGTTGAACCATATGAAATTGCTGTTCTCCTAGGTTAAAAAATGGCCAATTTATGAGCACTTCACGCAGTTTAGCCCAACACAGACTAAACACTTGGAGCAGGGTGTGACAAGTGTGACACTCTCTGGCAGTCCAGAGGCCGCGCTGGGCTCCCACTTGTCAGTTCTGCTTTAGGCAAGGGTGACAAGAACAGAAGGAGCTGAGCAGGGTTTGCGTCTGAGATTGGGTCAGTGTTTCCATTAGTCTTCAAGCCACCCTGACATGAAGGTTGTCGGGAGGCACTGGCGGCGGTGGGATCAGGGTTGGTGGGAACAGCCACCCTGAGCGGTGGGGTCGGGGTTGGGAACAGGCATCCCGATGGCTCTGAGCTTCACTGGTGACTCTGCACGTGGTGGGCACTCAGCACTGGGTGCAGAGTCACATGGTTGGCTTGGACTATCGGAATGATCCCAGGCCCTCTGGATTCTGGAGCACAGGGGTGGTAGAATGTGGAAACTCCCTTTGCTTTGTGTGGGAAGGAGTTTAGACTTTGTGTCAGTACCTGGCTCTCAGGGGAGTATTCCTTCCCCCAGAGTTCACTGGAAATGCTTGTTAGTTATGGACCTTGCAGAGATGCACCTGACCATCCCTGAACAAGTTGTTTGGAATGGTGCTTTTGCTCCAACTTAGTTTGGAGCTTAGTCTGGAAAATGGCTTCGTTTTTTTCCTTCTGGCATGAGTGGCCAACCCTGGAGGGCCCATTGCATTTGGTATCTAAGGGCCTTTGTGGGGAGTGGGGCATGATGCTTGTCACTCCTGCACACCGCCCCCCCCTCCCCCCCCCGGACTGTGGTTATTTTCTGAACTGCCACAGACCTGCAAGACTTAGCTGCCTAGGGGCTGAATGTTTTGTTTTAAGGGCTAGTGTTTGATTTTTAAGGCACGTAGAGTGTTGGGGTTTAGGGAGAAGGAGGCAAAATAAGGGGAAATGGGCAAAGAGAACACTTGTTGGAAGGCAGCCTGGTAAGGTATAGTGGAAGGAGATTCCTGGCTCTGATTCCCACTGGGGCTCCCTATGAACTGTGTGAGCTTCAACTAGCTCCTTAAACTCTCTGCATCTCAGCTTCCTGATCTGTGCAGTGGACGTAACATCTGCCTCTTCACAGGGTAGTTAGAGGATTAAATAAGAACAGGGTTCATGAAGTGCTGTAGCTCAGGCCTCCTGTGTGGGCATTAGTACAGGTTCATTATTACCCATAGGGACTTGATCATTCATGAAAATGAACACTGTTCTATGGGGAAGAGAACTGGGTTGCATCTGAATATCCCTGTAATGAGGAATACCACAAATCTGAAAAGCAGATGTGATGATCACACTACGGGCAGGCTGTGACTTTCTGGCTTTCGGGGACCTTGGCTCTTGGACCTCGCAGCCCTTGGCACCTTGGCCCAGAGGCTTTGTCATACAGGGGGCCTTGCATTGGGCCAGCCCCCGTGTGCTGAGCTTTGTGGATATCATCTCGTGTAATCGTCCCCAGCCCCAATTTTGGACATGGTGCCCCCAACACACTTTGCGGATATGGAAATGGAGGCCTCAGAAGTGAAGATGTATCTTGTCCAAGGTCACACGGCTGGTAAGGGGCAGAGGTGGCCTTTGGACTTGGTCTTCTGATTCTAGATTCCCGTCATCAGTACACACGAACAGCCGGTCCCAGGCTGATGTTTTCATGTTCAGAGGAAAGTGGTCGTGCTGGTGGTTCTAACCAGTGCTCTTTGGTGCTTTTATATGTTTTGCAGCTCAAAGCAGGCTGTGTTCGGTGGTTGCCCCTGGTTTTGCTTTGATGGCTTGGAGCCCATCTTAAGATGCGACAAGAATGAGCTTCCCTTGACTGTGGTTCTTCATTTAAAGGGGGAACCTTATTTCCCACGTTGTAACTTCCAACCTTTAGTCACTATTAAGACCCTGAGCACCGTATAGGCTTTACTTCTGCCTGTCTGGTCTCCTCTGTTCTGTGCATATTCCGCTGGGCTCTGAAATGACGCGCTGTGGGGATACAGCGGCTGTCCGTGATCAAGCTAGCACTTGAATTCGGGACCAGCTTACTCCATGCCCTGGCTGGGCTACACCTGCAGCTAGAGCCAGAAATGAACAGAGAGACTATGGCCGTCTGCCTACCTACATTACCAGTGGAATTAGTCCAACCCCAAGTAAAACCAGTCTAAGGCACTGAAAGGGGTTCCTAACCTCAAAGAGCTGAGGATGCCGGGCTGTGGACGTCGGCACCTGTCTGCAGGATGGGGAGGGTCCCCATGGCCTCCCTTGATGGCCTTTATTCCTTTTTGTCTTACTTGGCACTTGGTGATATGCCTAGAAAATGGTCCCAGAACAACCTTGATTTCTTCATTCTTCCATCAAATCGCTTCCTCCAGAAGTGATTATTCAACTGCCACCTAGAGTCCCCTTGTCCCCTTGCCCGCCATCAAACTGGTACCACAGGGCTCTAAGGCTTTTTCCCCTCTTGGCCACGGAGCGTGGTTTCTGAGCTTGTTGCATTCCAGATGGAGAAGCATCCTGGGCGTTTTCCCTAGGATCCTGCTTTTATTTTGATTCCACAGTGTCTGTTTGGTACATATTGATCCTCAAGAAGGCATTTCTTGAAATAACAAGCAAGTACTGGTTGCCATGGTCCCCAAGGAAGGGCCCTCCCATCATGTGACTAATCAGCAGAACAAGGACAGAAATCGTGTTGGACCTCCCTAGGAGGAGCTCAGAGTGCCTCCTGAGCCACTGAATTAACTGATAAAACCCCATGCGGTGAATTCCAAGCCATGCCTCAGTCTCCCAGGAAAGGGAAAAAACAATTTCCGAGCCTCAGGTGATGGGCCATGCGTCGTAACAAGTACAGGCGGATTCAAAGGCGGCTGAAGCCTTTAGCGAGTCCTCGGAGCTGACCAGGAAAGGACGGCCCTGGCAGGTGTCGCTCCCCACCCTACTTAGCACTCGACGTGCATTATCCTCTTGGGCCCCCAGAATTCTCCTAAGCATGGGATCCTGTGAATTTCGGACTTTGTGTAAATCATAATTATGGAAATTTGGAGACTTGATGTAAATTGCTAATAAATGGCAGAGCTGGGACTGGAACCTGGCTGCTGTGACTTTAAAGCCTTTGCACGTAACGTCTTCGGTCATGGAATTTTGCTGTTCGCACGGGGCTTGTGGCTCACCCCAATTCCACAGTACGTCTCTAGGGCGATCGGCACTGAGGTCCTGCGTCTGACACTAGAATCTGGACTCTACATCCTCAAGCGGGCTGTTGTCTTTGCTGCTGCATGAACTCAGGCGCGTTTGCAAACTCCTCTTTGAATGCACTTCTCCAGCGATGCATGCAGACACCACACTTCTCCACCGTGATGTCGGGAGAGAGCTTCCTGGCGGTCGGGTTGCCGAGCCCAGAAAGCCAGCGCCCTTCGTTAAAGAAGAAATCAAGGGGCGGGTCTGGATTCCAACCCGGGCTCTTTGGTTCTAGCTCCTACCTTGCGGCGTGTCCATAGGAGACAGGAATCGCCGTGGAAGGGCGCAGGGGAACTGAACGACCAGCAGTAGGCTGAAAAATGATGGTACAGCGGCACAGCGGTATATAATACAACCGTTAAATGTGACCGTGTTGAGTAAAGCAGAGCTCAGAGTCGGGCTCCTCTGTCCTCACTGCTCTCTGGAACGGTCATGTTAGAATGCCTGCCTCACGCGGGTTGTGAGGGTTCAGTAAATGACCGGTTTGTAAGCCCTTCACTGTGTCTTAGTTGCAGGGGTTACCGATTATCTGTTAATCTATATGATTTCTGTTTATCTAGATGCACACATATATATGTACGTTTTCCCCTCCTTAGAGTCACTTCCTTACAGTCAACCCTCAAGAGTGGGTTGTAGGGCTAAGGAGAGCAAGCATATCCCCCCCACCCCCACCCCTGGTCTTTCCTGTCACTTTGCCCTGGTAACTTCTGACAGCCTCTGCCTCCAGGCCCTCGGATCTCCTCCCCCCCCCCCCCCCCCCCCCCCCCCCCCCCCCCCCCCCCCCCACCTCACCAGCTTGATTTCTGCCGTCTGGCTTCCTGTTCTGCCCAAGCTGAGAGAGCTCCTTGCTTTCCTGCAGTAATGTCCTATCTAGCGGTGGCCTCCATGCTTTTTGCCACATTGTCTTCATATCAGAACCATTAATTTTTCTTGAAATTGCCTCATGTTTAACTGAAGATATTTAGGAGGGAACCGTTGTCGCTACCATGACTGGAAAACCAGTACCAGTTGCCCTAAGTAGCAAGTATGCATTGAAGTAAACTCCTGTAACTGTTGACAGAAGAGAGGCTCATCTGAGGACCGCCTGAAGTTGGTGACCCTCAGGGTCTGGCTTGTTTGTCTCTCTGGGTCTCAGCTTGCAGCGTCCACCTCCTTGCCTGCCTGCCTTCTTCCTGTGTCCACCCTGCTTGCCTCCAGGCCTGGTTCTGTCCCCTTGTGGCCACCAAGCCTTCTCTGACCACCATAGCCCTCCACATCCTGTCTGCCCCCCATCATCCATCCATCCATCCACTCACCCATGCATGCATGCATGCAAATATGTAACAATACTCTGGGCTCTCCTGGGGGGTGGGCATAATAAAGACCATTTTGGTATCTATAAGGAGACCATTCACGTGTCTGTCCAGAGAAGCTGTGGAGCCGAAGATGATCGCTGGAAGGGGGTGTGTGCGGGTCCAGTGAAGGGTGTGTCTGGCTGTGTGGGGACCACAGCAGAGATTTCAGGAGAAGAGGCTTTTGTCAGGATCGAGATGAAAAGACTCATTTGCTGGGAGGGTGAGTGGTGGAGACACAACAGGCAGAGGAACTGCACGTTCCGGAGAACGTGGCACGTTCCAGAGAACCGGCAGTAATTCAGCCAACGGTGCCAGAAGGGTGGGGGTGGGAGAGTTCAATGTGACCCAGCAGGAGTCACTTGTGAAGGATGGCCCGTGTCGTGAAGGAGGCTCCGACTTCACCCTCATCCATTTCCATGCCCTCTCTGCACCCTGACCCGACCTGCAACACAACACAACCCTTACCCATGAGGCTTACCAGTTGATGCCCTCTTCCCGGGAGTGAGATTTGCTGCTGCTTCAGTGCCGCTGCCCCCATCACGGTGTGCTGAGTGTCCTGTGCCCTGGGCCGCGTCCTGTGACACTCCGCTGAGTGAAAGGAGGGCCTGGCCCTCAAGAGCCCACAGCCCGGTGGAGACACATGGCCATCTAGTTGGGGGGAACACAGTGGCAGGGACCCTGGGAAGCTTCCTGACCCCGTTCCCTGCCATTAGGTACCCTTCGGAATCTGACAGTATTATTTTTTAAGAGTTCAGTGTTTTTCCTTTTATTTTAAAAGTAATGTGTTCATTATAGAAAAGTTGGAAAATACAGAAAGGAAAGAAAAACTTGCCCATAATCTTACCCTACCCACAGCCACTATTAACCTTTTGGTATATTGCTTCAATGTCTGCCTGGGTCTTAAAGGTTTTTTGTGGATTGTGTTCATATTGTCTGTGTGATTTATATGTTGTGCTCTTTTTTCACAAGAATTTTCTTGTTAACAAAATTTTCATGAACCTTTATTTTTAATTTTTTTTTTTTTTTACATTTATTTATTTGTGACCGTGAGAGACAGAGTGCAAATGGGGGAGGGCCAGAGAGAGGAGACACAGAATCTGAAGCAGTTTCCAGGCTCTGAGCTGTTAGCACAGAGCCTGACGCGGGGCTCGGCCCCATGAACCATGAGATCACGATCTGAGCTGAAGCCAAACACTCAACTGACTGAGCCACCCAGGCGCCTCTGAACTTTTCTTTGTAATATTTATTTTTGAGAGGAGGGCACCATCCATGTGTTGAGCAGGGGAGGAACAGAGAGAAGGGGACAGAGGATCCAAAACAGGCTCTGTTGCTGACAACAGCCAGCCTGATGCAGGGCTTGAACTCATAAACCACAAGATCATGACTTGAGCAGGAGTGGTATGCTTAACCAACTGAGCCACCCAGGCGCTCCTCGTGAATGTTTTAAATGACTAGTGTTTCAACTGGTTAATGCTGTCATTTGCTTAACCATTCCCCTATTATTGGATAAGTAGGGGTTAATATTTCCTTGCTGTTGCATGTTTGTTTGTTTTTTAACATGTGTGAAGGCTTTTTTTTTTTTTTTACAGCACTTTTTCTGGTCCCCTTATTTGCTTATTGCATGTTATGACATTGTTCCTGTAGGTTGTATCTGAGGTATGAACTGTCTGCTCATGTGATTGTTCTTGTGGGTATGAACCTCCTCGCCCATGTGATTGTGTCTTGTGATCATGAACTCTCTCCCCATCCATGTGATTGTGTCTGTTGGTATGAACTCTCCTTGCACGTGTGATCGTGTCTTGTGGGTATGAACCCTCTCCCTGCCATATTGTTATGTTGTGGGTGTGAACTCTCCCCCCACTCCATGTGATTGTGTCTTGAGATATGAACTCCCTTCCTACCTACGTGTATACAATCTATTGCTGTTGCTCACAGTTATCATTCTGTAAAGTCACCACAAACAGTGAATTAGCAAATCCTGAACCATTGCTTCTAGGAGAAACGCAGCCTACCTACGGTTCCTGGGATCCTCCGGTCACAACGTTTTTGTCCTCTGTTTAATACATAACCGGATAGACAAATACTGTATGGTCTCACTTATGTGTGGAATCCAAACAAAGAACAGTCAGACTCAGAAGCAGAATGGAACAGAGGTTGCCAGGGGCTGGAGGGCACCGGGAAAATCGAGTTTGTTAAAAGGGCACAGACTTTTGGCTACAAGATGATTAAGGTCTGAGGATCTCATGTGAAGCATAAAAGAAAAAAAAAAAACCACCTTGTATTATGTGTGTTTCTGCTGAAGGACACCATTTGGTGCGGTTGGTTCATTAACATCACAGTCGGGAGCCACCGCAGGGTAACTGGTGTCTGAGCGATGCCTGGCTGCCATGCACACACCTCCTTCGTGCTTCCCGCGCCACGGAGCCTGGGGCCACTTCTAGACCACAAAGTCAGCAAAGCGCTTGCAGGTATGGAAAAGGGGACACTAAAGAGCCTGCGAGAGGCGCCTGGGGGGCTCAGTCAGTTAAGTGCCAGACTTCAGCTCAGGTCGTGATCTCACCATTCATGAGTTCGAGCCCTCGCATCAGGTTCTGAGCCTGGAGCCTGCTTCAGGTTCTGTGTCTCCCACTCTCTCCTCCCCTCCCCTGCTCACACTGTCTCTTGCTCAAAAATAAACAAGCATGAAAAAAAGACTTTTAAAACAACAAAAAAAGAGCCCGCGAGAAGGACTCCTGTTGAGGGCGCGAGAGCTGAAACGGAGGCAGAGCATCGCCTTGTTCTGTCTCGGGGAACGTGCGCATTGGGCAGCCCGGAGGTTCTGCCGCTCTGCACATGTCTGGGCGGCACCGCGGAAGTGCCCCGGGTATTGAATCCGGGCTTACTCCTACATTTCCCCGGGTAGGTGAGTTTGCAGAGAGCAAGAACCAGCCATTAGACGCAGAGTGCCGAATGAGCCCTGGGTGTGGCCGTGCCCCATCTGCCTGGTGACGTAGAGGTAGTTACCCTGATGATGGGTTAAAAATAAGATTTGAGAGGCGCCGGGGTGGCTCAGTCGGTTAAGCGTCTGCTTTCGGCTCCAGTCATGATCTCGCAGTTTGTGGGTTCGAGCCCCACATAGGGCTCTGTGCTTTGGATCCTCTGTGTCCCTCTCTCTCTGCCCCTGCCCCACTCACATACACACTCTCTCTCTTAAAGACAAACTTCAAAAAATTTTTTAAAAATTAGATTTTAATAGGGTTCTTTCCTAAGTTTTGATTTTTGTGGTTGTAGTTGGGAGGGGAGTTGTGGGGAAAAGCATTGCATCTGTAAGTATTAGAGACATAGTTTCCCAGCAACGAGTGACTCTTTCCCAAAGTCTGAGAAGACTTGAGTGCTCCGGGGTCACTTTTTCTGTCTTTAAACAGCCGGGCCGGGTGCTTCTGCCTCTTGGAGCGAAGCTGACGCGGGTGTGATCAGAAGACCCTTTGTCTCCCTGGTGATGTTAGATGAGCGTTGCGTTCCTGGAGACCTTCGGGTGGGTGGGCTTAGCCCCTCAGAGCCCTTGCTGCCCCACGTGGCTTCCAGCCCCAGATCCAGCATCTGACGCTGCTGTGGAGACAGACGAGGGGAGGCGTGGCACGGTGTTTCTGAACCTGAATTGTACTTTAAACCAAAATAGCCCTGGTAATGTGGGCTCTTAATCACCCAGGAGACTTAGAGGGGGGACTCCTGGCCTTCCCGCACCGGGAGTGCAACAGAAGCATGTGGCAAAATAGAAGGGAGAGTCTGTGACATCTGCATCACCGAGGGGAAGAAAATGGATTAAACCCTCACAACTGGCTCAAGCATTGGGAGCAGAGTAAGGCGACCTTGACTGTAGTACACAGGACCCAGGATGCCCATGCCCCTTGACTGGGCTGATGCTTGGCTTTGGGGTCTTCGTGTGCTTGGGATGGGAAGACCATTGGCTGGGGCTGGATCAGCTTGGGAGTGGCGAGCATGGCCCCTGGAGGCCCGCGGCTGCAGGCACCACTTCCTTGGTGAGGGTGGGGTTACCCGTGGGGCTCTACACCTCTGTTCTCTCACTCTCTGTGTTTCACCTTCTCCTTTGGTTTCTCGCTTTAGCCTGGTGCTAGGGAGAGCCCAGGATGGTGTAAGATGTGTTTCCCCGCTTGGCTGCCTCCCAGCACTCCGCCATATTTTTATGTTACCTTTATCATTATTTAATGGTTTTCTTCAAATTGGCCTAAGCCAGGGGCGCCTGGGTGGCTTAGTCGGTTAAGCGTCCGACTTTCGTTTAGGTCACGATCTCGCGGTTCATGGGTTCGAGCCCCGCGTCGGGCTCTGTGCTGACTGCCAGCTCAGAGCCTGGAGCCTGTTTCAGTCTGTGACTCCCTCTCTCTCTGACCCTCCCCTGCTCACGCTGTCTCTCTCTCTCTCTCTCTCCTAGAAATAAATAAAACATTTAAAAAAAAAACAAAAAAACAAATTGGCCTAAGCCTAACACCTCCATTTGCTTTCGCCTCTTCCTAAGCAGAAACAGCTGTAAGGTCACATTTGAGGTGCTAGTCATATTTTTTGTGCATATTAAAAATAAGTAACCTCTGAATTCCATTCGTCCATACCTCTCTAGAACCTCTCTCAGACTCTGGCAATCTGCACACCACACGGGAAGTGTTGCAGACCCGGGGATGCTGCTCCAGGACTCTGGGGCCCTGACCTCAGGCTGCGTCCTGGCCCCTGACGTGCTGTGTGTTGACGAATGCTTCCCTTCCCGTCTCTGGCATGAGAATTTTCTTCCCTATTTCTGCTGCTGCTGCTGCTGTTTCTTTTTCGTTTCTCCTCCTCTTCCTCCTCCTCCTCCTTTAAGTTTATTTATTTATTTTGAGAGATAGAGGAGGCGTGAGGGGCAGAGAAAGAGAATATGAGAATCCCAAGCAGGACCTGCGCTGTCAATGCAGAGCCTGATGTGGGGCTCAGTCTCACATATTGTGAGATTATTACCTGAGCAGAAATCAAGAGTCTGACGCTTAATCAACTGAGCCCCCCAGCCTCCTCCCCTTCCATTTCTTCTTTATATCGGACTGATGAGCACCAGGGTCCCTCCAGGCTCCAGAATTCCAGGGTGCCGTTCACTGGTACCCCTGTAGTGTCCCCGCTCCTCTGACGGCAGCTTGGGACTCTGACCTGGACACGTCATTCATTTGCTCGGAGAAATAGAGATTTAAAAATACTGCAGCTCAGGAACATTTTGTCTTCCCACGTGCTTCTTATTTTTATTTGGGTTTCAGCTCTCATGGCATGTTAGCCAGTGGAGCGGCTTGGCCTAGTACAAAGAATAAGGCCTCGGAGCCTGGCAGCGTCCTGAGCTCCTCCGTCCCTCTGGTCCCCTCTCTCGCGTGGGAGCGGACCACCCTCATGGCAGGGCTGTCCTGCCACGGACGAGGCCAAGAGCACAGAGCACTGGGGTGGGCGACGTGAGCGTCGTGGTTCGTGTTGCGTCTGTCCCGGGAACAGAGTCGTTCTTGGACACGGATGTAAAGCCCGGCTCCTGGAGCTGTGTCCTGGCTCCTCCACGTCCAGCTGCGTAGCTTTGGGTGTCGTTTAACCCTGTGGGGCTGGTGCCCCCTCATAGGGTCTGTTGGAGGTTATGGGAAATGAAACAGGTACCCCCCCTGCCATTGCGCCTGGTGTGTAGCAAGGGCTCTGAGCATGTTGCTGGCCTTGCTGTTATCAATGAGATGATACACGTCAGATGAGTAGTGTAGCACCTGGGGTATATAGGACATGCTCAACAAACAGTCACTGTTACTTTTCCTTTTTTTTCTCTTTAAGTTTTTTTTTTTAATGTTTATTTTGAGAGAGAGTGCAAGCAGGGGAGGGAAAGAGAGAGAGGGAGAGAGAGAATCCCAAGCAGGCTCCACACTGCAGTGCAGAGCCTGACGTGGGGCTCGATCTCAAATAAACCATGAGATCATGATCTGAGCCTATATCAAGAGTTGGACACTTAACCAACTGAGCCACCCAGGCATCCCCACTGTTTTTTTTTTTTTTCTCCTAATGTTTATTTCTGAGAGAGAGAGGGAGAGAGAGAGAGAGAGCAAGTAGGGGAGGGGCAGAGAGAGACACAGAATTCTAATCAGGCTCCAGGCTCTGAGCTGTCAGCACAGAGCCAGACATGGGGCTCGAACCCATGAACCATGAGATGATGACCTGAGTTTATGTCAGACACTTAACCGACTGAGCCACCCAGGCGCCTCCCCACCCCCTTTTTCTAATAACACGGGAGGGTCGGGACCAGTAGTGCTGGCCTCTGGGAGAAGAGGAGATGATTTTCTACATTCAACTCTGTTTGGATGTAGAGGCTTTCCACTTCTCCGCCTCCCCACCCCCCTTTAAGATTTCATGCCTGTAGTTCATCAGACAAGAACCAGGCCTCGGATCACCCTGCCCCAGCTGAGCCAGTACCCACAGCTCTCCTCTGAGTCTGGCTTTGAAAGAATTGTAACACAGGGGGCGCCTGGGTGGCTCAGTTGGTTGAGCATCCAACCCTTGATTTCAGCTCAGGTTATGATATCTGGTTCGTGAGTTTGAGCCCTGTGTCATGCTCTGTGCTGACAGTGCAGAGCCTGCTTGGGATTCTCATTCTCTCTCGCTGTCTCAAAATAAATAAACTTAAAAAAAAAAAAAAAACTCAACTTTGGAAGGGGCAGTGCAATCCCAAGATGAAAAATAAGAATTCTTGCATAAAGCACTGTGTAGTGAATAGTCTCCCTCCTGTCCTTGCCCTCGTGTGCCCATCCCCTCCTGCGTGCCCCACCTTCCCCAAATCCATGATCTGACACTGGTAATATTCCCAGGTCTCTCTCTTGTTTTGTTTCATTGTATTTATCGAGGCATTATTTCCATGCAGTGAAATTCACCAGTTTTAAGTGTCGGGTTTAATGAGTTTTGGTAATAATCCTGTAGCCACCACCACATCGAGTTGTAGAAAAGTCCCTTTGCCCTCACAAGCTCCCTTGTACCTCTGCGTCTCTCGGCCTCCCCTTCCCCACCCCTGTGCAATCACTGATCTGCCTTGTTACTTGGGTTTTGTCTTCTCTTTAATTTCATGGAAATCACAGTACGTGGGCTTTTGTGTTTGGCTTCTTTCACTTAGCCTGATTTTTTTTGAAATTCATTCAAGTGGTTGGCTGTATTGGTAGTTTGTTCCTTTTCACTGCTGTGTAGGATTCTGTAGCGTTCCACGGGGTGGGTATCTTACAGTGTGTCCTTTAACCAGTTTGTGAACGTTTGGGGTTGCTTCCGGGTTTGGGATGTTAGGAATAATTCTGCCGCAGATCTTCATGGGTAAGCTTTTGTGTAGCTGTGTTTCTTTTCCTTACTCATTTTTTAAAGACATAACAAATACGAATAAATCCTTTACTTTCCCCTCTTTTTAACGTGTAAAGGGTGGAGAATTATAAAAATGCTTCTACATCATCCCTGTGATTATTTTTTTTGAAAGGGCCTCACTATCAGACAGAGACTCGGATGAGCCTTTGATTTGGTCATGCCCTAGGATCCCAGGAGCCTTCCTGGCATCTAGAAGGGGGTGCCAGCCTGCGGGGACCTCAGAGGTGATGGAAGTGGGCACAGCTGCAGAGAGGATCGCTCTCTGGGTCTTATTACAACATTGCAACAGTGCTCTGCGGACCATTGAAAGGAGAGAGTGGGAGGCTGTGCTGGGCTTCGGTGGGGTCACCTGAGTATTTTAGTGTCAGAGTTAAATTGTAAAAGAAATTACCCTGTGCACTCATCATATCCTGTTGCAAAACTAGAAATGCGTAGTAGAGGTAAACTACTAGCCCTTTTATGGCCCTTCTGCGGAAGGAGCCCTGGTAAGTGGACCACTGACCTGTTTGGAAGCATGTTCCCTTTACTGACGTGGGTGGAGGATCGTGGGTAGAAGGGATGTGTTTGCTCAGAACACATTTAATTAAACTCATATTTACTTTGACCTGTCCTTAGTCCCCGTGGCCTTCTAGACCCCTACCTGACACCCTCTCTCCCCCAATAATACATTGTTTATAACTTTTTGAGGGAAATCAGACTTGATAAGAATATGCAAATTTGCACAAGAAAAGGAAGGCTAATGAAATCTTTCTGATCTTCTCTTAGGGCCACTTAGGAGACAGTAGGATTTAGTAAATCAGACTCACTGTTTAAGAAATTAAACATTGCTTAAGGATGTCTTCTGTCGACAGCCGTGCTGCCTGCCAGAACTTTCCGTAATAATGGGAACGTTCTGTATCCGTGCCGTCCAGCGCCCTTTAGACACGTAGCACTTCCATTGTGGCTAGTGTGATGGGGAACTGAGTATTTTGTGTTATTTAATTTTTATTAATTTTATTAATTTTATTAATGTAAATAACCAGGAGTGGCTAGTGGCTACGGTGTTGGGCCAGTGCAAGTCCAGGTGAATGTTGATTACCACTGAAAAAGTTTCTTTAACTTAAAAAAATTATTCTAGATTGTAGCCATAGGGAATACCATTAAGTGATTTAAGTGATTCCTAAGCAGATTAGGTGAATATGTTGTTTCATATCCAGTACT
The DNA here is from genome assembly GCF_003009895.1 of Hyaena hyaena. Taxonomy (NCBI): domain Eukaryota; kingdom Metazoa; phylum Chordata; class Mammalia; order Carnivora; family Hyaenidae; genus Hyaena; species Hyaena hyaena. Next base: position 4,751,562 of record NW_024080667.1, on the reverse strand, counting down.
ACTGCTATTTCACGTGCACTATTTTCACAGTACGTTTGCAGGTACCCTCTGTTCATAAGGTACCGTGACAGGTGCCATATAGGACAATTGGAAGTTAACTTCCCTTCCTTAGGTCTCAGTTTCCCTATCTGTAATGAGGGGGTGTTGGACCAGATGGACTAGATTTTATGATTTTGTCTTTAATAGCAATAGCACTTACTCACTGAACTCCCCTGTGTTCTTGGTGTGGTATTCAAGACATTAAGTAAATGCACTATCTCATTTATTTGTTTAGTTACTTCTTAATGTTTATTTTTGAGAGAGGGGTGATGGGGGAGGGGGCAGAGAGAGAGGGAGACACAGAATCCAAAGCAGGCCCAAAGTTCTGAGCTGTCCACATGGGGCTTGAACCCAACAACCATGAGAGCATGACTTGAGCCGAAGTTGGATGCTTAACCCACTGAACCACCCAGGTGCCCCTGCGATGGCTATCTTAAAAATAAATCTGTTCACTTAAACATTTAAAACTTAAAAAAAATTTTTTTTTTTTAGATTCTTACTTTATTTTTGAGAGAGAGACAGAGTGTAAGCAGGGGAGGGGCAGAGAGAGAGGGAGACACAGAATCTGAAGCAGGCTCCAGGCTCTGAGCTGTCAGCACAGAGCCTGAAGCAGGGTTTGAACTCATGGACTGTGAGATCAGGAACTGAGCCGAAGTCGGATGCTTAACTGACTGAGCCACCCAGGCGCCCCTAAACATTTAAAACTTAAAACAAAAACACCTCTTGTTTTTTTTTTTTAATGTTTTTTTTTTTTTTTTTTTTTTTTATTTCTAGGAGAGAGAGAGACAGCGTGAGCAGGGGAGGGCCAGAGAGAGAGGGAGTCACAGACTGAAACAGGCTCCAGGCTCTGAGCTGGCAGTCAGCACAGAGCCCGACGCGGGGCTCGAACCCACGAACCGTGAGATCATGACCTAAGCGAAAGTCGGACGCTCAACCGACTAAGCCACCCAGGCGCCCCAAAACACCTCTTGTTTTAAGTAAAAGTTCAATTAGAACTTTTTTGGGAGAGACTTTACAGTAGTGCTCAAGTTGGGGTCAGTGGCTGTAAGGGTTTAGGAGTGAGGTGAGGGGCAGGGTGGGCGGAGGCCAGCCCATCTAGCAAGCTTGTGTCCTCCACACATGCCCATGAAGGGCTTGCTTCGAACACACTCCTGCTGGGATACCCCTGCTCGGCTTAGGAGCTCCAGGACCTGGCAGTGGGCTGGGGGAGAGAGGAAGAGGCGCAGCTACGTCCTAAACCATTGTCTGGCTCCCTTGGCCGCCCTGAAGCGGTAGAGACCCACAGCGGCAAGCCTTGTTGTGTTGGAGCCAAAGCTGACCACCCATCTGCTTAGTAGCTGGGCAGCCTTGTGCAAGTCACTCCCCCTCTTCAAGCCTGTGGTGTTCTGTCCCTGCATCCAGCAGCACTACTTCTGGAGGCTTCTCCTGTGATCCACACTGTTCTGGGTGCCGAGGACGCGGCAGGGAGTAAAGCTCTGACTTCAGGAAGCTTGCGCTCTGATTGACGATGAGCTCTCCTACTCATCCTTGAATCTGAGGCGCTGATCTCAGTAAACTACCGCAAGGGGTTGTTTTGAAGAGTAAATGAGGCTAACCTAGCCCTGGGTGCCCTTCTCCAGAGATGACTGGGGTCCCTGGGGGCCAGTGCCCCCTGTCAGGGGGCGGATCTTTGGCTATAGCCCTTGGCTGCCTCCAGATGACCTTCGCAGCTCTTCCGAAGGGCCAGGACGCTCATCAGCTAATCAAACGGGCAGATGACGTGGATGAAGTCCCTAGCACAGTGCCGGGCCTAGGGGACCTTACAGTACATGATGTTTCTTTCTCCTGACCCCTTTTCCCTTTTTTGTGTAAAGAAATTCTACTCTGTGGGAACTCTGAAGTAGAGGCCAGTGGGCTGAGCGAGGAGTGGTGGGAAGTTTGAGAAAGAAGTGAATCAAAGCAGATCTCTCATTCCCTTTTTAAAAATACTTCAATTTCCTGTTTTTCTCCCTATAAAAGTAATACTCTATTTAAACAGCCTAGAGATGTGTGATTTGGAAAGTGGAACCACCCCGAAGTCCACCCCAGCAATGGTGCTAGGAGTGTGGTATATGTGTTTGTCTAGATGTTTTCTACTTGTGTGCTTACGTTTAAAAGACATTGTCCCCCTTCCACAAGCGGCTGTTCAGTCTGCCGTTCCCAGTTCCCAGTGCGCCTTCCTGTCCTTCAGATCCTGTTTTCTGGGCACCGGGAATCGGGGTCCCTCATGCAGTAGAAATGGTTGTGCCCCGAGGCCAGGAAAGGGAAGCAAACGCCCTCTGAGACGCTGGCCTGAAAGCTGGGGTTCTGGGGGGGGGATGAAAGAGGCCTGTGGAAGGGCAGGCAGAAGTGAGGGGAGCCCAGCAGCGGTGGAGCTGGCCCCCGCCGCATCCACCCCCTCGTACAGAAGGCTGCGGTGCTGGACTCTGCACTCGGCTTCCCTGACCAAGTGAAGGCCTTTCTGCCCTTTGAATTTGCAGCTTAGAAGTGCCACGTTCACACAGTGGTGTGCGGAGGCCTGCCCGTGGCTTTCAGAACAGGGCTCAGATGCAGTGCAATTGACTTTCACTGGCTGTTTTCTTTTTTTTTAAGTTTATTAAAATTTTTTTTTAATGTTTATTTTTGAGAGACACACACACACACACACACACACACACACACACACCCCACCCCCCCGCCCTGAAGCAGGCTCCAGGCTCTGAGCTGTCAAGCACAGAGTCTGATGTGGGGCTCGAACTCATGAGCTGTGAGATCATGACCTGAACCAGAGTTGGACGTTTAACCAACTGAGCTACCCAGGCCCCCTCTAAGTTTATTTATTTGAGAGCAGAGAGAGAAGGAGAGAGTGAGAATCCCAAGCAGGTTCCTCACTGTCAGTGCAGAGCCTGACTCCACACTCGAACTCACACACCACAAGATCATGACCAGAGCTGAAATCAGGAGTCAGTCACTTAACCAACTGAGCCACCCAGGCTCCTCTGGCTGTTTTTTTTTTTGTTTGTTTGTTTGTTTTGTTTTTTTAAATCAGCTGTTTCATGTCCTCTTAGGAGGACTTCCCTACCTTTTTGGATTACAGTTTTGTGAAGGTTGGTTTGCAGACCCATTGGCTTGTTTGCCCACATATGTGGAGAGGTTTGTCTACACTGGGAGGTGGGGGAGGCATAGAATAGGGACAAAAGCTGTGAATGCCTGAGGTTAGTAAAAATTATAAAACTCTGAAGCTGAGCCACATGAAGTTGCTGTCTTCGTAGGCCAGCAGTGGTTGGCATTGGTGGTTTCATATGGTTCAGTCTGATAAAGCTTCATGGTGAGAAGTTTGGATCGTAGAAGGGAAAATCATTGTTAAGAGTCTCATTTTTAATAACTTCTCTTATTTCTCACGTACATGTGGGTTTTGGTTCATTATGGTCATAGGCCACAGGTAGTTTTTTACCTGGCCCCCCCCCCTTTTTTTTTTATCCAGGAGCACTTTGTTTTTTATATTAGAGAGAGTTCGTGAATGTGAGTGGGGGAGGAGCAGACAGAATCTTTTTTTTCCCCCTTTGAGAGAAAGTGTGAGTGGGGGAGGGTAGAGGAGGAGAGAGAGAGAAAGAGAATATCTTAAGTAGGTTCCTTGCTTGGCTTGGAGCCCTACATGGGGCTCGATCCCACAACCGTGAGATCATGACCTGAGCTGAAATCAAGAGTCTGTGCTTACCTGACTGAACCACCCAGGTACCCCTTATCTTCCTTTTTAAAAACCAACATGACCAACAGGAAGCCCCCCCCCCACATCTGCTAGAATGACCCAGATCCGGGCTCCCCACCCCACATCTGTTACAATGACCCAGATCTGGCCCCCCCACATCTATTAGAACGACCCAGATCTGGCGCCCCGCACATCTGTTAGAACCACCGAGATTTGCCCCCCTCACATCTGTTAGAATCACCCAGATCCAGGCTCCCCCCCACCCACATCTGTTAGAACGACCCAGATCTGCCCCCCCTCCACATCTGTTAGAATGACCCAGATCTTGGTTCCCCCCCCAACATCTGTTAGAATGACCCATATCTGCTCCCCCCCCCCAATCTGCTAGAATGACCCAGATCCGGAACACCGACAATACCAAGTGCTGGCGACGTGGAGCAGCAGGAACTTACGTTCGTTGCTGGTGGGAATGCCAGTGGGACAGGCCCTTTGGAAGAGTTTGGCAGGTTTTACAAAACTAAACATACGTTCCAGCAGCCACGCTCCTTAGTATTTACCCAAAAGAGTTGAAAAATTGTGTCCACACAGAAACCTGCGCATGGGTGTTTAGAGCAGCTTTATTCATAATTGCTAAAACTTGGAAGCCACCAAGATGTTGCTCGGCAGGTGAATGGATAAACAGACTGTGGCCCATCCGGGTGGAACACTAGTCAATGCTAAAGAGGAAGGAGCTGTCAAGCCCTGAGCAGACACGGGAAACCTAAACGCACCGAGTGAAAGAAGCCGGTCTGAAAAGGCTGCCGTCCGCTGGGCCCAGCAACAGGACATTCTGGAAAAGGCACACTGTAGAGACCGTGAAAAGGCCAGTGATTGTCAGGGGCTTGGGGGGAGGAAAGGCTGAAATAGGTGGAGCACACGGGACTTCTAGAAACTTCTGGTGGAACTACTCTGTATGATGATACTCTGTGTGGTGGGTGTCTGGTGGCAAAAGACGACTCCGCGCCATGACGTCGTGTCGGTAGGGGTCCCTCCCTTACAACCAAGGCACCGCTCCGGAGGGGGCTGCCGGTCATGGGAGGTGCGTGCACGAGTGGGGGGGGGTTAGATGGGAAATCCCTGCCCTTCTTGGTTTTGCTGTGACCCTAAAACTACTCTCAGAAGTAAAGTCCACTCAAAACTTCTGTGACCTAGGACTCTGCCCACACAAGCGAGAAGTGTGCATGGCTGTCCTTCCTTAGTGTCCTTAGAGTGGAGCAGGTAGACACAGCCCTAACCTCCCCGACGTTGGTGTACGTCGCTTCGTGTTTTGCATTCTGAACAGCGTCACAGTGACTGCGGGGTCCTTCTGCAGTTTCCCTTGTATTTGGATTCTTCAGTAGGATGGACCCCCGGGGGTAGTGTCAGTGTGTCAGAGCGGGAACACTGTCACAGCCCTTGACAGATAACTGCCAGGCTGTCTTCCCAGGGTGACGGGCCGAGTCCTGCTGCCACCAGCAGTACCCATGTCTGTGTATTGCTTCCTTGTCGGCCTTGAGGCGCTTTTCGCCCTAAATTCCTGATCTCATAAGCAGAGAGTAGTGCCTCATTTAACCTCAATTGGTTGGGTAGCGAAGTTGAAGATAATCTGCTCACACGTGTGTTTGCTAGCCTCGCGCTCACGGTCTCTCCCTACCTGTGAGTCGTGTGTGTCTGCACACTCGTACCGAGTTAGAGAATTCTCCCTAGGTAGTAGTGCAAGAACAGAGCTCCCTTAGTGTACACGGTGGATTACACGGTGCCCTCTGAGCCGGCCTCTGAGCCATTGTTGGGGGAATTAGAGGTGCCTAATTAGTGCGGATAAAGCTGGATCCAGCACCGTGGGCCTTGTCGGCAGTCCCTGGGGGCTCAGCGGCGATTTCAGTGCCATCTTCCACCTTCAGTTGTTCTGTGAACTCAGCTGAAATTTGATCACATTACAGTATGGCTAAGGGGCCTAATTAGCCGGAAACCTCAGGAAATTCGAAAATTAAAGAGTCCATTAATCCCAAAGCCCCTCCTTTGGCGAACAGCTCCAATTCCCCTTTGGTTTGTTTGATTTTCCTGCTGTGCTTTAGCTCCAACAAGACTTGGGTAGAGTGACAGCCTTTCTGCTGGAACTTCCTGCCTTTCCAGGGGTTAAATAGAACCGTTTAAACCTCCCCTCTCCCAGCCCCACAGCACCGAGCTAATCTCTAAGTAATAGTTGGAATGCTGGTCATTGTTCTATTTCCTGGCTGCAAATCCTGCCCCATTAAGGTGAGTGTAATGACCCTGGTTCATGCCTCTTACATCTTATGACCTGGAGGAACAGGTGACCTGTGTAGGAGTGTCTCTTGCTCAAGTTGTGTGTACACATCCCCCTGCCTTCTGCCTTTGAAATGTAAATGGTTTTGTGTCCCGTGGATCCGCTGTCTGAGCAGTTCAGTGGCGCAGTACGCCGTTCCTTCCCCCTTCCCTGGTAGAACAGAGGGCCCCCAAGGGAGAAGCGGCGTAAGGACGTCATGTGGCTCGATGGACTGACATGTGGCCAGGCTGCACCTGTGAGTTGGTCTGTACAATGCGGTCATGGCCGGGTGGGGTGGGTCTGCATTCCGTCCAAGGCAGTTTTTTTTATGAACTATGGCAGCGACGCTCTAGGGAACTGAAGACCAGGATCTTGAGACTGGTGTCGTTGGAAAGATGTGCTTGTGTGACAGCCTTGTACAAAACGTGGCTGTGTTTGTGTGTGTGTGTGTGTGTGTGTGTGTGTTTCCTACAGAATACCTAATCCTGCCTTGGATTCGCAGCTGACCCCCATCTGAGAGGTTTTATTAGTATTCAGAGGTCATTTTTGTATTTCATTTGTTTTACTTCTCAAAGCTTTTCTCTCCTCAACTTGTTCAATTTATAGTGGTAGCAGATTGTTTGGTTGCTCTTAAAGTTATGAGCCTTGCATTTAAGAACCCTATAAAATGCAGGAAATTAGTCTTTATTTTTCTCATGTAAGCAGACTGCTCTGAGACTTTGCCCTCTTCATGGCTCGGGGAGATGGTGCTGGGCATGACCATGTTCGTGGACCTTGGCGTTGGCCAGCCCTTTTGGAAGACTTTAAGATGATGAGCTTGTCTTGACCCTCCGGTCACTGGGCAGATCATCGGTGGGCACAGAGAGGTCCTTTGAAATCGGCCTCTTTCAGAGAATAAAGTTTATTTATTGAGTTAAATAATAAGGGTGGATTATCACCAAAGTCTTGGATGCCATGAGCCCTTGGGGGCCCGGTGCTAGGCTGGCATTGGGTGCTTTTGCCATGCTCCACTCTCCGTAGCCAGGACTCAGCCCGGCTTTGGCCTTTGGCATTTCTTAGATGCCACCCGTTTCCTCTCTGCCCGGGTGGCATTGCCTGCGCCTGCCACTCAGTCCCTCAGAGCCACCTGTGACTGGCCTATGAGGCTCGTGCAGGCAGCCCCCATGGGCCCTTGGCTTCCTGGCTGCTTGGTCTGCATTTTGGCTTCCTCTTTGCAGGCCGATTCCGTGAATTCACAGTGTGGACTCAGTCCTGGGCCCCTCTCCCCTGTACTGGGGGTTGATCTCTCCATGAGGGCACCTGCTGATGGCCACAGTTTTGCACCAGCAGAGCTTGGGGCCCTGGTAGGGCGTTTAGAGCCATCAGCTTACAAGTGTTTCACCCAAATGTGGTCCCACCTTTGCCTTGCAGTCTCTAAGCTCTACTACTTGAACGACCACTTTGAAATCATTTGGAGAAAATTGGGACCTCTTTCCCGAAACTCGGTATGGAAAGCTTCGGCGTTGCGGTAGAGAGCACAGGTTTGCAGGACAGCCCAGACCCTGCTCGTGGCTGTGGGTCAGCTGCTCTCAGATCACCGAGCCTCCCTGCTCACTTGGGGTGACCACGTGTGCTCCACAGGGTCACAAGGACATAGCAGAGATTGTGCACACATGCTTAACACGGAGAAAACAATAGTAGTTGTTCGTTTTCTTCTATAACTTGGTAAAATGAAAGCCGTGGGAAACCCCCTCCAAATTTGCATGATGTCTTGTGGAAAAGAGTTTGTAGAGAGGAGGGTATGGCTATTTTAGAGTGAAACAGGAGACCTTGTAGGACTGACTCGCTCTCTGGGGGTCTGACTCAGGTGGCCAGTGTCTCATTCCGGGTCCTACCTGCAGGGTGCCTCATCCTTGAGGGCGGGTGTGAGTTGTAAATGTGGCAGACAGGGTGCGTCTTTCATATGGCTTTCCTAGCCAAGCCCTCTCTGATGCTTTTGTTTCTTTTTAAGATTCTGTTTTTAAGTAATCTTTACACTCCATGTGAGGCTCGAACTCAGATCCCAAGATCAAGAGTCATATGCTCTACTGACTGAGACAGCCAGGTGCCCCTCTGATTCCTTCCTTCCTTCCTTCATTTATTATTTTTTAAGAGAGAACATGTGCACATGTGCACAAGTGGGAAAGAAGGGCAGAGAGAATCGTAGGCAGGCTCCACACTCAGCTCAGAGCCTGATGCGGGGCTCGATCTCACAATCCTGGGATCATGACCTGAGCCAAAATCAGGCATTGAACACTCAACCGACTGAGCCACCCAGGCACCCCTGATTCCTTCACTTATTGCTCAGCTTTCATCTAGGACCTCCTGTGAGTGTGCCTAACCCCGAGGACACAGGTGCCACTAGATCTGGTACCTGCTCTCCAGGCGTTCCCGTCCGCATGTAGGAAACAAGTCTGCATTCCAGGGATGTGACGGGAGGCAGCACACGTGGGGTGGTCAGCAGTGCAGGTGCTGGAGCTGGCTGCCCAGGGTCTGAGTCCCACATAGCCTCTCTGTTCCTCACCTTCTTCGTCTGTAAAATGGGAATAGGGTGGTTGTTTGGAGGATGGGTTAATGTATATCACGTGCTTCTTGCACAGGCTCCCAAGAAGGGCGCAGTAATTGTATTAACATTGTTGGGACGCTTATGTGGCTCAGCCCGTCAAGCGTCAACTCTTGATTTAGGCTCAGGTCATGATCTTGTGGTTCGTGAGTTGGAGCCCCACGTCAGGCTCCGTACTGACAGCATGGAGCCTGCTTGGGATTCCCTCTCCCTCTGCCCTGCTCCCCCTCCCCCCGGCTCTCTCACTCTCTCAAAATAAACTTTAAAAAACCACCGTAGGAGGCATTGATTCAGCAAATATTCACCCGTGTGGTCAACCACACGAAGTCCTTGCTTTGCTGTGACAAGACAGATAATAAACGTGAGCCTTTCCAGAGATAAGTGCTGTGCAGCAGCAGCAGCAGCAGCAGGTGGTGTGCTGGGTGGGCAGGGCAGGCGGGTGAGAGCACCAAGAGGGAGGCAGCCGCGGGGGGCGGCCGTGCAGGGGCGCCGAGCTGGAGCGGGAAGGAGGGTCTGCTGAGCGATGCCGGGGTGCTGGGGGCCCGATGATGCAGGGCCTTGTGCCTCTGGTCTTATTCAAATGTAACGAGAAGACTTAGGGTTTTAAGCAGGAGGGTACCGTGATCTTATCTATGTTAGAAAATGTTATTTAGGCTGCTGCACGGAGCAGCGATCATGAAAGGCAGGGGTAGAGGCAGGGTGACCACAGGATGCTCAGTGAGAGGGAGGTCGTGCGGTGGAGGTGGACGGGATTGGCATTGGTGCAGAGTCCCGGGGCGGGGAAGTTGACGTGGACTCTGACTGGAAGCCACCTGGGGATTGTTCCCCCACGGAGCTGGTCATCCTCAGGCCTCACCCCATCAGGACGTGCTGACTCCGTAGCCAGTGCTCCTCCCACACCTCCCTGCAGCCCCCCACCATCTGTGCTGCACCTGTGTGCTGGTGGGAGGCTCGCTTGGGACTGGGGGGCAGCTTGCAGCTTTTTGTGTTCTTGGTGCCCAAGTAGATTGCAGAGTGGCGTTCACTGTAGTCACTGCCCTGGAGTCAAGCCCTGTGCCGGACCCGGGCAGTACAGAAGTGACGTTACCCTTGCTGTCCTGGAGCCTGCAGCCTGGCGGGGGAGCCCGACACCAACCGGGCAGTCCCGGTGCCCAGACGGACTCGTGCGGCTGCAGTGGGAGGTTGGCATCAAGAGAGGCTGTGCTTGAGTGGAGGGAATAGCAGCCCGTGCGGAAGGAGCCACAGGGTGCAGGCCCCGTGGCAGGAAGGAGCTTAATGAGCGGAGGGACGGAAGGAAGATAGGGGTGGCAAGGAGCAGGGTGGGAAATGAGCGTGGGGAGGTGGGCAGGACCCTCCTAGTTGCTGGAGCCTCACGTCGTTTTCCTAGGAGACTTTTTTCTTTAATTTTTTTTTAATGTTTATTGTATTTTAGAGAGAGAGAGAGAGCGAGCAGGAGAGGAGCAGAGAGAGGGAGACACGGACTCCAAAACGGGCTCCAGGCTCTGAGCTGTCAGCACAGCTGACTCGGGCTTTGAACTCAACAAACTGGGAGAATCATGACCTGAGCCGAAGTCAGAGGCTTACCCAGCTGAGCCACCCAGGCGCCCCTTTCTTAGGAGACTTTGAAGGGTGTAAGCAGTGGGGCTGATCGTTTGAGTCTTTAAGCTTGCTCTGACCCAGGTGTGGAGAAGGGAGGGGGCTGGGCAAGTGTGAGTCAGCCAGGAGACCACTGTGGTAGACCAGGCGAGACCTGGTGGCTAGGGCAAGGGCAGGGGGTGGGTATTGGGGATGGAGAGAAATAATAATAAAATAATACTTGTAATAATAAATGCTTCCTAGCTTTATTACTGGCATATAGTAAATGCTCAATAAATATTAGCTATTTGCATGATGGATACGCTTTGTTTGGGGTATGTTGAGGGCCTCAGTACTAGAGTTGTTCAGATAAGTGGGGACAGTAGTAATGAGATGATTTAGGGATGCATTATTTTTTATTCCCACACTGTCAGGGGCAGAAGTGTTCTCACCCTCTGGCCCCAGCCGGTGCCACGGGAGTGCTCCGCTCACCTGGAGCACCCACGTCCTCTCCTGTAGAGGGGGACAGTGGTGGTGTCAGCCTCACAGCTTTGCAGGAGGTTTCTACGGCTGAGGTGGAAGCACTTTGCAGGCTCCTAGGTGCCGCACACGTGTCGGTGGTATCCATCTGTAGTAGTTCATCCAGTATTATGTATTCCTTTCCATCCCTTCTGCCACATGTTAGTTGGGAGTAGGGAAAAAAGCTTTTATATTTTTGCCAATTCCAGGGTTGTTCCTCACATTCTTTTTTTTAGTGTTTATTTTATTTTGAGAGAAAGATGGACAGACAGTGGATGGGAGAGAGAGAGAGAGAGGATCCCAAGCAGGGTCATTGCAGACCCAATGGAAGGGGCTCGATCCCACGAACCCCGAGATCATGACCTGAGCCGAAATCAAGAGTCGGACTGTCAATCGACTGAGCCCCCCAGGCACCCTCCCCGCTGCATTCTCAAAGGCCTCTCATATGCCGACTGTGGCCGTGAGTTCAGTTCCTCTCATCCATAGTCTTCCCCATTTCATCTTTCTGTCCTGTGTCCCCACTGCCCCCCTTCCTTGTGCCACGATCCAACCTCCAGATCCCGCGGTGGCTACTCCTTGGGAACTCATGCTGACTCGGTGGGCATTTCTGAGCAGCTCGCCACCGAGGCTGATGGGTTCTCAGACTCCAGTGTCGTTAAGGCCGTAAAGTGCAGTGGGAACCGCGGCTAACGAACAGTGGCAGTCCCTCCACGTAGCTGACTTGGTGTGCGTGTCCGCCTGCCCTGCAGGGGACGTGAATTGAGCAGTGATAATTTTTGCAAACCCGATGACTCAGCAGCCTCTCCTTGGCACCAGCTGAGAGCAGTCTTAGCGTGCAGGAACGAGTCGTGGACTAGCAAAGCAAATTCCTACAAATAATAAACATCCCTTTCTATTATTCCAAAGATAAACATTAGAGATGGTGTCACCAGGGCTTTTCATAACCTTCTGTGGGCTCCTGACTGTTCTTTCCCAAAATGAACGTGTCTGCATTTTAGATACTTCTCTTGCCCCTTTATCCTTCAGAAGTACGAGATTTTCCAACAGAAGCCTCAATATTAGCCGGCATTGCTGGAGTATAAAGGGATAGTTTTTAAGGGTTTTTGCTTCCAAACATTCTTGTACCAGCTGCTTTCTTTCTGGATTGCGTGTTCTTGTGTGTGGAACAATCAGCTGAACCTCGCTAATCTCCCAGCCATCTTCGCCTGCTTCAGGGTGCACCTAGTCAAGGGCCACTCCTAAAGTGTTTAGTAAGGAAGATGGACTTTTTGTTATCTCATATCGACACTTTAAGGAACCATAGAATGAAGTTTAAAAAAATTTTTCAGAAGTAAACATTTCTTCTGCATCTGATTAACCCTGGCAGGAAGTCTGTGGGGAGGCGGGGAGGAACTAGGATGTTCGCATGTTTGGATTCCTGAAGCAGGGCCCACCCCTGCTGGGGAGCCGGGAGGCACCATCAGACCGGGTCCTGCTTCGAGAAGGCTTGCTGTCGGCCGCTGTGGAAGCACTCCAGCCACATTTGGGGATGCACGCTTGTTCTCCACGGCTCCAGACTGCAGTCCACCGCCAGGCCGTCAGGGTTCCCCATCTGAGCCCCACGAGGTTGGGCTTCGGCCCATGCGGGAGAAGTGGGATTGGTGTCTCCTGGCAGAGCGCACATTTACAAGCTACCACACCACCCCTGTCTAGGGTCTGGTGTGCCAAAATGGCCGCCACAGTCCTCCTGAAGTCAGCCCCGAAAACTAGACCGCTCCCAAGTATGGCTGTGGGAGGGGAGGGCTGCTGCTCGCTCCCAGGACTGTCAGCATCAATCTGTCTATGAACTTGGACTGAGTTAAGGACAGCTGGGGGGATAATTGAACCAGGTGGATCAGGTTTCGAGTGTGAACAAAGATACTGAGAATTGCCTTGTAATCATTTCAATGTGAGGCATACTCCCTTCTCCTTGGACCTTTAAGGAGTCTGAAATAGTTGAAAGGGAGCAGCCGAGAAAGAGGAAGATGGTGATACCCGGTCTGTCTTCACCTGGAACTTGATCTCAAAGGGAAGTGGAGATCGTGGAAGGAGCGTGGGCCCTGGGACTAGGCAAACCTGGCTCCAATCTTGGGCCGGCCTCTTCCAGGCACTGCGGCTCGGGGACGAGCCCCTGGACTGCACTTTCTTCCTTTCCCCTACCAGGGCGTAAGAAAGACTTGACTCCGTGTATGTTCCGTGCCTGGGGGGGTGGGCATCAAACAGTGGTAGCTGCTGTGGTCAGTGATGTAGTGGGCCTCCCGGAAAGGGTGTGATTATTTTCATGCCAGTCCAGTGCTGGGAGCCCCACCCATGGTCTCATTGCTTCCTGAACGGGCTCTGAGGTCGGGTGGTGGCAGTCCCATTTCACAGGTGGAGGAACTTGCCTGTGTGGTGGTGGTTGAAGTAATTCGCGTGCAAGTTTCGGTAGAAGTGCCGGGAACTGATTACAGGTGGTCCCCACTGCTAGCACACCCAAGGTCTGTCTTCTTTAAGGACTCAGCAGCGATAATAGTCATGGTCTCCTTTTGATTTAGTGAATTGTAGAAAATTAGAAAAAAAATAGAGTATAAAAAAAGGTAAAAAATTGCCTTAATCCCACCACTTATACAAAGTATTATTTTGGAGTAATTCTCTCAGGCCTTTTATTATTATCATTTAATGTTCTGGTAGGTGTAGAAGTAGATACTGTGGTGCTTCCATTCTGTTCTCTGCCGGGTGGCAGTGTAGCATGGCAGTTACAAACGTGGTTTTTGGAGCTGGGTTGAGTTCATATTCCAGCTGTGCCACTGACGAGTTTTGTGACCTTCTCTCAGTTCCATAACCTCTCTGTACCTCGATACTCTCATCTATGAAATGGGATTAATAATGGAAGCTGTTTGATAGGCCTCAGTTATGGGGACTGAATGAGTTAACACAATTTAACCACATAGAAAGCCTTTGTCAGTATTACTGAGTGTGGTTTCAATCATAATCATTACGTGGGCGCTTGGGCGGTGTCCGATTTCGGCTCCGGTCGTGATCTTGCGGTTGGTGAGTTCGAGCCCCGAATTGGGCTCTGCTGACAGCTCAGAGCCTGGAGCCTGCTTCAGATTCTGTGTCTCCCTCTCTCTCTGCCTCTTCCCTTCTCCCACTCTGTCTGCCTGTCTTTCTCTCTCAAAAATAAATAAGCATTTTAAAAAATCATAATTACATTTCCTTTATAAACCTGATTTTAGCTGTTATAACACACCGTGTAGACATGGGATAACTCGCCTGGAAGACCCCCTGCTGCTTTCATGGTCTCGAGCATGCTCGTGAGCAGCATGGGAATGAGGCCCAAGGTGTCTCCAATCTGAGACAAGATGCAGATCCTTGAAGAACCCTCTCCCTGTTTCCTGAGCTCCAGCGTCAGATTCGATTCACACCTTGTCAGACGAGTGCATTTCTTTTTCTTGGCTGTCGTCAGCATTACCGGGCCTCGAGACCCCACTTTGCTCTCTTTACTGGTTCTGGCCTCGGAAAAGTGTGGCCTCTCAGTCCCGCTCAGCGATACACAAGTGTACTTCGTGCCTGTCAGCCTCACGTCGACTCCAGGGTCAGGAGGTGTGTGGCGGCGGGGCTGCCGGGGTTTCATCTGCAAATGAAAACCACCTGGCCAGCTGCTCGGGTCAGATGGAAGCCAGATGGGGGAAGCTGGGAGGGGGCGCTGGGCAGCCTGGAGCGGCGTCCGCGGGCCCTGTCATCTCGGCCTCTCCCAGGCCTCTCCGGTCTGCGGGGGGTTGTGTGTGATCCGGCTTCTCTCCCATGTGCCCAGACAGGTCCGGGGTGCAGGGTTCTCCCGCTCGGGCCACAGCCAGCCCAGAAGATGTGACCCAGAACCTAGAGAGGTGACACACACGTCAGATCGGACGGCAGAAGAGGAGCAACAGGTGGCTAAGTGGCCATCGGGGTGGAAACTTTAACTGTCAGGCTGGGGGGAGGCGGCAGGGAGAGTAAATAGCAGGGTTAATGGAATCCACATGGCACACGGGCAGGAGAGGCTTTTGGATGTGAGCAGGGCCAGTGATTCAACCAAGAGAGGCCGAAAACAGTCCCCCCCAGGAACTGTGTTGGCCCAGTGACAACTTGCCGCAGACTAGGGGGGGTCAAGTTGAGTAAAGTTGGTCTGGTCTCTAGGCCACTTGTCATGCGAATCATTTGCAGTCGAATGAAGGAAAAATGCATTTGTGGAAGGTAAGGGATGGCAGAGCACTTTGCATTGGGTCTGAATTGTCGCAGCTGCTACCGGGATTTGATTCGGGATTTGATTCATGGTTCAGAGAGGGAAACTGCGCGGGGGGGGGGGGAAGGGGCGGGGGGGTTACCTCTGAACCTTGTGGATGAAGGAGGTTGCCAGAGTGGGAGGAAATGTGGGAGGGAGGAGAGGCGATCAGCCATTCAAACTGATTTACAACCAGGAGTGGGGTTTCTGCCTGGCAAAGGAAAACCCCCTCAGATAGAAAGTGCCAGGAGAGAAGGGTGTTCTGGTGTTTACTTCCGCCTGTGGAGCTGCCCTGGCATGCCCTTCCCTGCCGGCGCCGAGGCTCGCTGCCGAAACCAGGCTCGGCAGGTCTGATCTTCTGTTCGATTACTTGAGATTAGTTGGCTTCTTTGTCGGTAGACCAGGGCCCCTTAACACTTGATTGTCGGATCGAGTAGGCTGGCTCCTAACTCTCCAAAAGAAAAGCCCACCCTGCGTGGGGCTGGAGTCCCTGCCTGTGTGTTAGCTCCATCTCCCCTTTTCTCTCCCACCTTGGAGGAAGCTTCTAGGATGCAAGTGAGAGTGTCCTAATTAGAGAGTGAACATCCAACCTGTTCTCATTCTTTTTTTTTAAAATTTTTTAATGTTTTATTTATTTACTTTTGAGAAAGGGAGACGGAGTGTGAGTGGGGGAGGGGCAGAGAAGAGAGGGGGAGACACCAAATCTGAAGCAGGCTCCAGGCTCTGAGCCATCAGTACAGAGCCCGACTCAGAGCTCGAACGCATGAACTGTGAGATCATGCCCTGAGCTGAAGTCAGACGCCTAACTGAGCCCCCCAGGCGCCCCACACCTATTCTAATTCTACACTGTAAAAGACACTTTGTGCTGTACCTTGAATTACCTGCATCTTGCTTTGGCGGCCCCGGCTCATCAGTGTGGCCCAGCGTTCTGTCAGAGGCCTTCGGGCAGAGGAGCAGGGGGCTCCCTGCGGGCTGCTGTGGTGATCGGGGCCAGTTCGCTGTGCCCTGCCCTGTCGTGTCTCAGCTGAGCTCTGTCTGGACTGCTCTGCCCCTGACCTTGGGGTGGCCTCCCGAGGGCATGTCGTTACAGGTATCTGCCAGGTGAAATCATTTAGCTGGACTGCTGTGTCCACAGAACATTTTAGGAAGGCACGAAAGTCTTGTGGCTCCAGCTTCCTTACAGGTGGTGTTGGGCCCCCCTAAAGGACGATGCTTGGTGCTGCCCAGTGACCCTGTCTCTCTAGGCTAAGGTTTAAATTCACCGTTGTTGGGTTTTTCCCCTCTCCCGCTTGAGAACAAAGCGGCAACTGCTACAAAATCCTCATCTCCCAAAGGGTGAGAGAAGGTTTCCATGCTCCTAGGAGAGATTATTCTCAGCGAGGGCTGGGATGCACACCTCCTGGGGCCCACTGGGACCTGGGGGTGTCAGTTTTTGATGGGTGGGTTGTAATTTGGGAAAGCAGATTCAGCGTTAGAATGTTCCATCTGGGAAACAAAGCCTCGTTTCTGCACAGTGCAAACCCTAGAGACTAAGCTTAACAAAATCCAGTCGGCAGCCGGATCACGGGTATTTTAGAGATTGAAGAATACGTCTATAAAAATTTGGGAAGTTCAGAAAAGCAGGTAAATGAAAAAGAATCACTTAATTTCCCTTCCCAGAGAAAACTGTGTAACGTGTTCATGTATTATTTCTCTCCAGGATATTGGTTTTTTTCACCCTTGGTTGAGATTAAATATTTATATCCAACGATGCTAATTTAACATAAAATACATCATTTTCCCATGTTTGAAAGGACTTTCTCTACAAACACTGTAATGGTTACAGACTATTTGCTCATTTTCCCTAGAAGGGTATGGCCGCTTTAAAAGCTTTTGACACTTAATTGCCAATTACTTTCTAAAAGAATTGTACTCATTTCCATCGTTTCCAGCATCCACATTGCTTTGTTGTTCTGTGTGCCTTTCCTGTATTCTGTGACCCTCCTCTCCCCTTCTCCTGCACTTGGCTCATTGTCCCGTTTCTCATTTTCACTTTGGCCCATTTCTGTTCACCTTTGAGTACTTCCAGGGAGTGACATCGTGTTGAGGCAGCTTTAAAGTTTCTGTTGGATGAGAGCAGTGTTCTCAGTTTTCGTACACACAGCACATCCTGAACCCCGTGTGGTATTTGGCCCCTTGGGCCTGTGCTCCATCTCCACTGCCACTTGTCATTAAGGCCAGCCTGGCAGTCCAGCCCCCGCCTTATGAATGGCTTTTCAGGGCCAGGACTTTGCCGTGTCCTGTGTACAGTGGCACTGACCTCCGGCCCCCCACTCTCGCTCTCACACTTTATCTGATGGGCTTCTGTGAGCGGGAGGTGTGTCCAGTGATTCCTGAGAGGTCACTAGCTTCCTCTGCTGCGTCCACGTGGCTTTGCCAAGTGCTCTTGAGGGAAGCAGTGTGCACGGCCGCCCCCTCACGCTCCCAGGCGCCCAGCAGACGCTGTCCGGCAAGGGGCTTCTGGTCGTGCCCTGTCATGTTTTGGTTTTTTGCAGCTGCTTTACGGAGTTGTAATTTACGTATCACAGATTGGCCTGGCTTTGAGGGTGCAGCTCAGTTTTGTAAGTTTTTTAGTAACTTTAGAGTTGCAGAGCCGTCCCCGCGTTCTGATTTAACAATACTGTCCTCCTCCCCAGAAAGATTCCTTGCACCCACCCTTTTGCCATTACTCCCCGATTCCCCTCCTGCCCCAGGCAAACCACTGGTCTTCTCTTCTTCCTGGACGGGTCGTCGGTATGGGATCAGACGGATGGTTGTCTAAAGAAAATACTTGATTCTCCAAGTAGTGCTTGTTGGAAAACATCTGGTTAAATGCAGGCCCAGGGATTAGTTTGAGTTACCTTTGGGGAGTGATGTCCTCTGGGTGGTGGGACGGTAGGGGGCCTTTTTGCATTCGGCAATGCTTGAAGTTTTTATAGAGAGCCTGTATCACATTTAAAGTCAGAAGAAAAGGAGAAGGGGAGTGCATATTTCATTGCTGGAAAATGCAAAAAAGTATAAAGAGGCTAAAAAACTAATAGTCCTCAGCCATCCCCCCCCATGGATAAAACCGCTTTTACTTTGGTGCAGGTTGGGAGTGTTCCCCCCCCCCCCCAGTTTTCTCTGAGCATATTTTTAAAATCTGACTTTCATATTTAAAATTTGCATCCTTGCTTGTCTGTACTAGCGTCACAAAAGCCCTTTTCTCACCTAACTTAAAACACCATTGCAAACTTCTCCTTATATGATCATATTGATCATATAGTGGTTCGTGTAATGGTTCCCTGTATTTTATGTACACTGAGCGTTAAGGTTAGTTTTGCTTTTTGCTGCTGGAAATAATGTGAAATGAATGATTGTGTAAAAGCTTTGTGTAATAACGTTGTAAAACCCCTTGGGTCAGGGGGTTTGTACCTGAAAAAAATTCTCTCCCAGTTTGCAGCTATTTTGGCAAATTTGTTTTCTAGACGTCTTGCGTCACCTGCTCCTTGAAATTATTCTTTGGCCCCAAGGATCGGGTTTAGATTTCCAGGAGACGGCTCCTTTATGTGAGATCGAGGTGCCAGGTGGAAAGTGGTGGGGAGGTAAATGGAAGAGCCAAACCAGGGCCTCCAAAGATGGCAGTGCCCATGGGAGCCAGGATCTAGTTTATCTTAACAAAATCTTGTGTTTACTATCCAGACAGAGTGTAGGCACATTGTATTTTCTGTAAATAATCCCTCGTGGTTCATGGTTAGTTTTCAGTAAAGGTTTGTTTATGCATATGGGTGAGCGGATGCCTTCCTTATTTTAGAAGGGTCAGTCCGAAGAGACTTTTAGTCCGATTCAAGCCAGAGTTGCCAAGGGGTGGGGAGGCGCAGCATGGAGACAGACTTCAAGGGCACTTCTGGGAGCCTGCGGGCTCCACGGGAGGGGGTGCCAGTTACCTGGATGCCCCGTCCCCATTGGAGACCCTCCTGCCCCAGGCCTTAAGTGATCCAAAATCCGAACAGAGGTTTTTAACCTGGGATGTCTGGGGAAGGGAGAGGTGTGTGACCCCACCAGCTGTCTCATCCACATTGGGGTGTGTGTGCACTTGTTTGCGGAGAGGGTTACTTTGTCTCTGGCTTCACAAGGGGCAGGACTGTGAATACTCCAGACAGACTGGTGTCTTACTTAACAAGGGACACCCCCACTGCAGCTACTGCATCTGCACTGTGTGATCTTGGTCAGGTGACCTAGCCTCCCCGCACCTCTGTTTCCTCCTTGTGAAGTGCGTGCATGTTGGAGACACCGAGTCACATCTGCGTTCTTATTTGAATCTTGGCTCATAAAGTCTTTCAAGGAGCCATGGACTTGAAATTGAGCTGAGCAACCTTCTACATTCCTTCCATCAGAGTCTGGTGATGCAAGTGTGGTTCTGTTATACAGTATTTTGTTTATTTTTAAAATTAAAATAAGGGATTTTTTAAATTATTCATTACTATTATTTTTTTAAGTTGATTTATTTTGAGAGAGAATGTGAGCAGGAGACGAACAGAGAGAGAGAGAGAGAGAATCCTAAGCAGACTCTGCAGGCTCAGCACAGAGCCTGATGTGGAGCTCAGACTCCTGAAACTGTGAGATGATGACCTGAGCCGAAATCAGAAGTTGGGCGCTTAACCGACTGAGCCACCCAGGCTCCCCAAGGAATGGATTTTTTAAATCGTTGTAGAGAAGGATATTATTATTAGGGTGGGTTTTTTTTGTTTTGTTTTGTTTCTATTTTGTTTTTTTGAGGGCGAAAGGGCATGAAATCAGACCAGGGCTAGCCATGTACGCATTTACCCTTGTGTGCGGAATGAACGCAGATCACAGAGACCTCTCTCAGTGCAGTTGCTGTGAGTTACTGCAGCACCAGGGAGCGGTATTTCTGCCACGTGTAGAGGGAGCCAAGCTAAAGCCGGAAGCAATGGAACTTCCCTAAAACCGAACCAGAGTTGGAGATCCCACGGCACCCCCGGCACCCGGGGGCATCGGTCAGGAAGCCAGTAAGAGCAGGGCTCTCCAAATTGGAGTTTTCTGGTGACTTTAGAGGACCCTGTGTTTTTCAGTCCTTTAAGCACCTGGGCTGCTGCAGAGCTTTATGGGGGGGGCTCCTTTTGCTCCTTCCTTGGCCCGTGGCGGGGGTGGGGGGTGCGCTTCCCTGGCCCTACTGCCAGTGGGAGAAAGTTGCCTAATGTCTGGTAAATAGGTCTCCGAGCCTGCCTGCGGGAGCCTGGCTTAGTTGGCAGCTAGGGCTTAATGTGAGGGGTGTTGACTGATTTAAATTTGTAAAAAAAAAAAAAACCAGAAAAACAAAAAAAACCCTTTTATATGGAAAATGTCAAGCATATAGAACCAATGGCTTATCGCCATGGCCAATCTTGTATCTATCGCCACCCACTCCCCCCTCCTCTAGCTTAAATAACTTTGAATCAGGTCATCTGGTTTAGCTTTTTAGGTTTATTTATTTATTTGAGTAATCTCTACCCCCAGCGTGGGGCTCACACGCACAACCCCTGAGATCAAGAGTCAGACATTTAACCGCCTGAGCCACCTAGGCGCCCCCCACCGAGTTTAGTTTTAAAGAGGAATCTGGGTGACCATTCTGAGAACAGAATTTTGCTACTCTCTGTACCAAAGTCTAAATGACGGGTGATTGCTGGTTTTTGTTGTTTTGAAAATTGTCAGTTTAAAAACTTTTTTTTTTTAATGTAAAAACTCTAGCTTGTCCTGTGCTGAAAAAGCCATGCCTGCCCCGTATAACTGGAAATCACAGAGCTTATAGATAAGGAAGCCCCGTCTGGAGACACCCACTTTGGTGATTTTGGAGGTCCCCTGCGCCTGCTGCCTCTGCCTTCTGCTTTGCAGCCCCATCCGGCTGCCCCTCACCCAGTGTCACCACTGCCTGCGGCACTTTGCAGGGGTGAGCGTGCACAGGGAGGGTCCGAAGCGGTTCTAGAGTCTGAGTTCCTCGTGTGATGGTGACACACCGGGTGTTACGTTGTGCAAGAGGGGTGCACGTGCCTCTCACCACCCTCTGGTTGGAGACTTGTTCCTTACACGCATGATGATGGGTGCCCAGTGAATGGAGCTAAGCAGATGTGCTGCACCCTGCCCCTCCC
>NW_024080667.1:4661476-4730425 GCF_003009895.1 Hyaena hyaena | reverse complement strand
CCCCCCCCCCCCCCCCCCCCCCCCCCCCGCCCCGGGCCAGCAGAACCTCCTTGCCTCTGCCTGGAAACCTGCCCCCACCCAGGCTGGCTGGGCGACAAAACCAAGTCCCAGAGGAAATGGGTGCTCCCGGGTACGCCTCGCCCACTCACTCTTCTTCCAGTGAAAGTCCCGGAGCAGAGGAACTCCTGGTGAGCCCAGGCCACCCGTGTGCCTTGTGTCCCAGGTTGTGGCTTGGACATGCAGCTGCACAGCTAAAGAAACACCTGGCGAACTACCTGGGATTCAGTCGTCCAGAGCTTTCAAACCCGCTTCTTATTTATATTCCGTAAAATTTTCAGTTTCATTAACTGTTGGTTGAAAGTATGTTTGTTAATGCGATAGCCTGTCTTAAGGATGAAGGACGGAGTGGAGTTGAGCAATGACACCTGCTAGGACGCTCATTCTGAATCACTCCACCTAGGGGACCTCACGTGGATGTCTGCTGATATCCACGTCATTGGTGTGGAAGCCACACGTCCCAGCAGTAGAGCTTGGATCTAGCCGTTGCCATCGGAGCAGCCGGCCTGAGGCTGCTGTGGCTGCGAGGAAGGTTGGACTGGGCAGCCAGGTTGGGTTTTAGGAGAAATGCTCAATCTACATAAAAGAGCAAATTGTTTTTTTGAGAGAGAGAGAGAGAGAGAGCGCACGTGCACACGTGAGGCAGAGAGAGAGGGAGACACAGAACCCAAAGCAGGTGCCAGGCTCTGAGCTGTCAGCACAGAGCCTGACGCGGGGCTCAAACTCGCAAACCGTGAGATCAGGACCTGAGCGTGAGTCAGATGCTTAGCGAACTGAGCCACCCGGACACCCCAAGAGCAGATTGTTTTTACATCCTCATTCCTAGCCTCTGTTTCTAACACATACTCATTACGATGTATCTTTTATTAAAAGCGTTTCCTGAATGGTTATACTTGGAAGTACTTCCCAAGCAGTTTATTGGGCTTGTCAGTCACGTGTGTGTTTTTACTTTAGCTGAGGGGAAATCTGGTAGCACCCGCTGCTGGCCCCACTGTCCTCTCATGTCTGGGCTCAGGATGTGAAGGCGGCTGGAGAGACTGCTGAAGGAAGTACTTGTTTTAGGACCTTGATACCCTCGGTGAACAAACAAGATAGAACAATGCCCCAAGTGCTGCATCCAGGGGGAGTCCAATCTGAAACGAGTGGCACATAGTAAACATTCCCTGGGTCCGTGGAATTGACCCTCGGGGACACCTGGTGGAGAGTGGTGTCACAACTGTGTCCTGTGCTGCACATAGGCAGCACTGGCCCCGTTGAGCAGGAGTGAGCCTCTCTCTGGGCGAGGACACCGGTGTCCTTGTTTGCGGTATTTGAAGGGATGTTGTGTAGCCAGGACGTCACGCGTCTTTGGGAGAGCTCCGGGGGGGCGGGACTGCCGTGTGAAAACCGGCGGTGAGTTGTCCCCTCCGGTGATGATCAGGCAGAGGCTCAAGGGGGTTTGTGAGGGGGAAGGGGGACTCAGGGGTCCCTAAAACTCTTGACATTCTGGATTCTTTAAGAACAAGAGGCCTCTCAAAGACCTCACTAGTTGATACCATCTTTTCCTACATTTTTACAAATACAAACTAATAAATGTGCACTTCCAGGAATGAGACACTTCTTTCCTCTCTCTCACTTTCCCGAGAAAACTTTGTGGGAGTTTTGAGGCTAGCTTCCAAAAGACGTGCTGTTTCCTATCTCTGATGGCTCGCCCGAGGGCAGAAGACCTCTTTGCCACAGGACTCTCTCACCCAGACGTGCCACCACGTTGCCTGTACCTCCCTGGGCTTCTGTGGGTCTTTAGTGGAACCTGCTCATTTTTACATCCCGCAAGAATGAGTCCTGGCTGATGACTAGATCGGTTCCATCACTGATTGGAAACGATTCCTACCCCTGCCCTCTTGCTCTGGATTTAATCTTTCTGCGGGAATCAGCTAAGCCATTTTCCCCAGTCGGAGGACAGCCCACCAATGACCAGCTGCCTGCCCTTGGTTATGTGGGGAAAGGACAAGAGGGAGAGCGCGGGGAGTCCTCCCTGGTGACCTTGAAGGCTGGGTAGGGCCTGTCAGTCTCCGGTGGGGAGTGGAGCAGACACCTGTGTCAATACCTTCTTTGAATGACTTGGGGTGTGTGAGAACGGACCTCCTAACTTGGACGGTCTTCCACAGCCACTGACTTGTGCTGAGTCTCACCAGGGAAGTGCCTGGGAAGAGGGAAGAGGTGGCACAGCTCTGGGTCTGGGTTCTGGTTCCATGTGTGAGCCTGGGTGAGCCCCGGGCCCTCTCTGTGCCGCTTGGAGAGTGGTGGGCAGCCTGGGGGTCAGTCTTCCGGGTCCCTGGGTGTGCTGCTCGGCCCCAAGATGGTTGGGAGACTCTGGCAGGCTCTGGGTTTCCTTACCGAAGCTCCCTAATTGGATTCTCATGAAAACCTGCCTTCCCAAACCGTCGGGCAGCAGTGTACTTTTTTGAGATGGTTCAAGAGTGGCCGGCTCGCTCTCTCACTCCGTCCTCCCAGCCTCATCGAGGCGTAATCGAAGCACCGAGTGGCGCCGAGTTGAAATGGACAGTTTGATCATTGCCGTTTGTTTTATGAGAACGCGTGATGTCTGCCCGCCCTCCCGGTCCCACCCTGTGCTCCCAGCCCTCCAGCCTCGTCCAGCTGGCAGAGCTGTCACAAGGGCTCCCATAAGCATTCCCACGATCCTTTGAGTGAGGAGTGTGACCTCGGAACCACGTGCCCCTCCCCTCCCCGCACGGAGAAGGAGGCGGGGGGGGGGGGGGAAGAACAGTGCTTGGACGGCTGCGCGCCCTGTCAGGGGGCCCTGTCGGGGGCACATCCAAACACGATGGTTCTCCTGGGACTCCGGGGTTAGAAGGGGAAAGCAAATCGATTTCTACCTTCATGTTAGAGCAAAGAGAACTCGCAGAACAAGCCCCCTCTACTCCTCTGAGCTCTCCTGAGGTGCCTCCCATCCACCGTGTGTGCGGAACTGAGGAGCTCGGTATGAGAACGCTGGCAAACTCAGGCAACAATGTGTTCTCTTTGTGTTATTACGACGCTCTCTCACTGGTGAGTTTTCAGGCTCGCTGTGCTGGGGTCCCTCATAGACGACTCGCTGGCTTCCCTGGGCTGGTGGGAAGAGCACGGGGAGAATGCATTCCCGAGGCTTGGGAACGCTTCAAGGGGGTCTTGCTGTGACACGCCTGGAGTGAGCCTCACTGCCCCTTGGGCTCCGCTGCTAATCACTTTTCCAGTCGTAGAGATCCTCCATTCGTGGCAAGGTTTTGTAAGACTGTGCGGACGGGGCATGAGTTTCTTAGGCTGGCTGACCCTCATGTGACCAAGTGACAGGCAATAATTGACGTTACCATCTATTTTAGTAGAAGGAAGCGAGCCCCCCACTCTGAAACCTCAGAGGAGTGTGTCTCCTGAGCCTCGGTTGCATACTGTGCGGCTTTGTGCTTTCCATCCGTAGGTGAAGAGCGTCCAGACCGGAGGTGGTTAGGGTACCTACACCCTGGGCTGGAGCTGGCCAGCACCTTGTCCTCAGTGCCCCCCTTGCCTGCTTTTAGAAGCAGGCCGTGAGGGCGTTCGGCCTGAGCCACAGGGACATTTCTTATGTTCATGAAGACCTTACGAACGTAAGGTCTCTTGTCACAAGCCTCTTTGCTTTCGGGGGATGCCGTCAGTGTATCTGCACGTCTGGATGAGAAACCACTTGACGGGCCGTGGAATGGGAACCCGCTTCTGAGAAATCGGACGCTGGGGCTCACAGAGAGCTGTCATGGAAGCCATCCTTGGACTTCTGCTCAGTGGAGGTGCAGCCCTGGCCCCCAAGCCGGAGCCAGCCCTCCTGTGATGCGACAGTGAAGCCACCGGGCTCTGCAGGCCGGGGCGCTCCCTGTGCTCATGCTCACCGCCATGCTGCAGGAGCATGTGTCCAGCACTGTTGTCTAGGGGTTGGCAGAAGGCCACAGAGACCTTTATTTTGAAATTTTAGATCATACCCTTTTATCCTCCCCGCCCCCCGTTGACTTACCATGGAACATTTACGGAGCAGTGACTACATTACATGTGTGCACGAAGTGCTGTATAAGGAATACTCCCACTTGATCCTTAAAATATCAGTATGAAGGAGGCGCTGTTACTACCCTCATTTTATAGGCTGGGAAACCTGAAGCTCAGAAGAGTTGAGTCACTTGTCTGAGGTCACACAGCTAGAACCTGACGTACCCAGGATTTTAATGCAGACGACTTCTCTCAAACCTGTGTCCTTGGGGTGCCTGGGGAGGCTCAGTTGGTTAAGCGTCTGACTCTCGATTTCAGCTCAGGTTGTGATCTCACAGTTCGTGGGTTCGAGCCCCACATTGGGCTCCATGCTGACAATGCGGAGCTTGCTTGGGATTCTCTCCTTCTGCTCCTCCCCCTCCCCTTCTCTCTCTCAAAATAAGTAAACTTAAAAAAGAAAAGAAAAGAAAACCTGTACCCTAGACTAGAGCGCTCCATCGCCACCCTCCCTGGCTGCCTAGCTGGCAGAAGCGGGTGGTAAATAACCAGCTCCCCTTCTTGACAACAGAGAGCTGGCCGTGGATCATAGGACACAGAGGGATAGCATGGTGGGGCAGGTGCCCTGCTGCCAGACAGGGCAGGGTAGTGCTTAGGCGCACCAGCCGTAGGGTCCGAGAGACGTGTCTTTGCATCCCTGCCTCGGCACCGTCCCCGTGGGATGTCACCACGCCCTGTGGGTCGGTTTCCACATCGAGAATAACACCAGTAGTGGCCTTCTCCGATGGGTGTTAAGATCAATGAGATTTTGGCATCTAATCACTCAGCAGTGTCTGAATATGTTTTAGCTATTACTGTGGATGTGTTTGTAAGCCCTTGGGTCTGAGCTGGCCGTGGCATAACCGCTCAGTGGAAACTCTGGTAGCTTGTCGGCTCTGGTTGCCGGAGCCCTGCTGGAGGTGCTCGCGCGGTATTTGGTGTGTTCCTGGTCGTCAGAGAGACATTTCAGATTTGGAAGTTGTTGCTTCCCTTTCTTTAATTCTTTCTGCTCATTGAGGGACTTTAAGCTCCAAGTTACTTGAGACAGAGTTTCTTAGCGTACCGTTGTGGGTGGAAGGAAGGAAGGTTTGACCTTGCGAAAATGTCTCCTTGGCGAGAAGACACACCAGCTCTAAGGATACGTGTGCGCTCATGGAGGAATGGTTTTCCCTCGTAAGGGTCACTTTTCATGGAGCCCCAGAGAACCAAAAAGGAGAGGCCTGACCCTGATTTGATACTCAAGCTCTCATTCCAGGGCTACCCACTTGCAAATGTTCCGGTAATATTAATTACGTAAGCGTGTGTGTGCGCGCACAGGCACGCATGCGAGCGTGAATTTTCATTCCATATAGGAACGTTCGATTCTTGTACCCTCTGGCACTAAAGGCTGTGTGAGAGGATGGTGATGCTACCTTTCTCTATTGAGTTACTTAATATATTTCAGGACCTGTGCTAGATTCTCTTCAGATTCTTTCTGATGTCCTCAGAACAGTGCCATAAGGTAGGTACTGTCATTCCCATTTAACAGATGATGGAGTTGAGGCTGAAGGAGGAGAAAGACTTGTCCAGATCTTCATTACTCAGAAATAGCAGGTGAAAGCTGTACGCCTTTGTCTGAACTTCCAAGGCGCTTTGTGCCAGCCACTGACTGGCAAGGTGGTGTGTTGTAGGTCGTAGATTTTGAAGCCAGAAGGACCTCATTTTTAAGGCATCTCTCTGTTTAGCGAGTCCTGACAACCAGAACGGATGAGCTTTGAGACCCGGCTTAGATTCGATTTACAAATTTATCACAGGCTGGTAAAATGTTCGTTGCACTTTACTGTCAGCAATGCACACGGAACCGTTGGTGACGTATTCAGGGGTGCCAGGGGGGCCAGTCGTTGTGGTGGGACTCTGTGGTGCTGTGCTGTGTTGTGCCTGTGCTGCTGCCCTAACCGGGAGCTGCCCTCAGCTGCATAGGACGAGCAGAGGTTGGAGAGCCTTCCGTACTGATTCACATCTGAAATAGGGCATCAGGAACCCGGGATAGGAGTGGGCCAAGTGTGCTGCTTGATGGGCAGCTGTGTGTCGTTCTCCTCACGCTCCCCTTTGCACAGAAGGCAGCGCTGCCCCCTTTTAGATGAAGTTCTTTGGGTTGATGGGGCCTGTATTTTTCTCCGCTCCTTTAAATCTTGCTTTTCTGTCAAGATTTGAATGTTTGTACCGTTGCAAGTTAGACCCAAGGCCCCCCCACACCTTTGGAAACCACGTGCTGTGTTATTGGCAGAAACCCACGGGGAAACGTTAAAGGTCAGCCAGGCTGTCTTATAAGTCGGGGGTGGGGGAGGGGTTCCTGTGAATTGGCTGCTCCTGCCGTGGGAAAGGGGGTCCGCTTGTCTCAGCCTCCATCAGTGAACGTGCGGATGGTGTTTCTCCCAAACTTTTGTTTTTTGTTTTTTTAATTCTCAT
The DNA here is from genome assembly GCF_003009895.1 of Hyaena hyaena. Taxonomy (NCBI): domain Eukaryota; kingdom Metazoa; phylum Chordata; class Mammalia; order Carnivora; family Hyaenidae; genus Hyaena; species Hyaena hyaena. The sequence goes on along the minus strand of NW_024080667.1, from coordinate 4,723,897 downwards.
TTGGAATAGTGTGACATTCTGCTTTAATCGCCATTGGCTTTTGTGAAAGGCTTCTTGAATTCCTCGTGTCATTGAGGTGGAGATGGACAGCACGCATGACTTTGATGGAAGACGTCTCAGGATTGGCCCTAATTACGCGTCTAACTCCAAGCTGACAAAGTGAAAGGATTAGAAGCGTGTTATGTGAAACCAGTCAGTACCACGCCTGACTGTGAAGCATTAATGACCAGACAATAGGTTGTGGCGCCTTGCGCATCTTCCGAAGGGGCCCAGGAAACCGTGAGCCAGAGAAGCCATCTGAGAAAGGTTGCAGTGTTTTCAAGAAATCTACACGTCGGCGATGGTGTTTGTGAGAACAGAGTCTGCATCCGAGAGGACGAGGTTTCAGACCGTGGTTGTGGGTAGAACTGTTGTAATTTGCGCCACCGGGGGCAGGAAACGCACTCACCCTACCGGATCTGTGAGCCAGAAAGCCGTTCTCCAGAAGCCATTTGAACTAAGTTTTAATTTAGCTTGGGCCCCTCACGTTCTCTAGAGAGGGTTTGGTCCTGGGAGGCAGGACCCGTGTGTGTGTGTTCTGTGTCCTTTTCTGTCATTCAGGGCTCGGGGTCTGGGGCAAGTCTTAACCTCTCTTAGACTTGGTTTACTTCTCTGTAAACCTGGGGGAGTTGTGCCCGTTTCGTGGAGCTGTGGGGAGGCTTTCCCGGAACCCACGTGTGCGTGCGGTGTGGGCGGTGCAGCGCACGGCAGGCCCGGAGCAGAGGCGCGTTCTCTGCCCTTTCTCTTTGGAAGTTGGTTTGCATTCTGGTTTTTGTTGTTGTTGTCGTCGTCGTCGTCATCATTTTTTTAAATGTTTATGTATGTATTTTGAGAGAGAGAGACAGCGCGTGTGCACGAGCACAGGGGTGGGGCAGAAAGAAGAGGAGACAGAGAATCCCAGGCAGTCTCCGGGCAGTCAGCACAGAACCCTACGCAGGGCTCACGAACTCATGACCCATGAGACCATGTCCTGAGCCAATATTGAGAGTCAGACGCCTAACTGACTGAGCTACCCAGGCGCGCCCCTGCGTTTTGGATTCTTAGTGTTTCTGATAACGAATGACTAATTTGGAAAGGAGAGTTATATGGATGAAATAGAAGTAATCTTTAAGACACCATTATTAATTCTAACACAGAATGTTATTAAAAGCAGCGATTTTGGGGGGGTGAATCTATCCTCCGTCTTGAGTTAATTTAGGATTACACTATAAACAGCACTACACGGTTTAATGAAGAGACTTGTTTTCTGGTCCCGGTTCATTTGCTACTTAGTTATGTGATTAAGTCTGAATTAATTAGTTCTGTAAGTCTGGGCCTCAGTTTTTCTCATTTTTTTTTTTAATGTTTTATTTATTTCTAGGAGAGAGAGAGAGAGAGACAGCGTGAGCAGGGGAGGGTCAGAGAGAGAGGGAGTCACAGACTGAAGCAGGCTCCAGGCTCTGAGCTGGCAGTCAGCACAGAGCCCGACGCGGGGCTCGAACCCACGAACCGCGAGATCATGACCTAAGTGAAAGTCGGACGCTTAACCGACTAAGCCACCCAGGCGCCCTGGTTTTTCTCATTTTTAAAAGAAGTTGCTCATCAGATGGTTTGTTAGGCTCCCTCTAGCTTCTGTTTCTGTGATTCTGCGCCTCACAATCTGGAGAGGTAGAGAGAGGCGCACCCAAGATAAAATGCTCCACTTCCCTCCCTGGCTCGTTAGAGCCCAGAGCGTTAGCGGAGCCAAGAGCTGCGCGGAAGAGAGAAATCTGGCAGACAGCCATCCTGTCGATGTCGTCGGACCTGAGCTGTCTCCCTGCGTAAAGTCGTCCCCTGTGCTTTGCGTGGCGGCCGCAGAGAGCAGGCAGCAGTTGCCTTCGAGTTGAGTGCAGATCGGGAACCGGGTTTCAGGATGTGGAACAGGGTCAGCAGGCCTTCTGGAGTATAGGCAGGGGTGGGTGGGGTGGGTAGAGGCGGAGGCTGCAAGGGGAAGAGAGCTTCTTTCTGCCCTGCAGGGGAGGTGGCCCACCAGACCCACCTGTGCCCTTGCCAAGCAGGGACTCCGCTTGGCCGTTTAGAACGAGCTCGCCCAGTCATGCCCCTCACGCCCCCTTGGGGACTCGATTGCCAACTCACTGAGGCGTTCTGCCATCCCACCACGCTTACCAGCTAGACTGTGATCCCTGCGGAGAAGCCATTCTGCAGTTAGAGGTTTGGGGACTGTGAACCCAGAATTGGTTGTCCCGAAGCAGCCACACTACAGCGAAGATAGAGCCCCACCTGCTGAGCGTGATTCACTTTGGATCTCTCACTCCCTGACGGGATGTGTAAGGGAAGCCTCAGCTGATGGCTGTTGTAGTATTTGACACAGAGCCTATGTAGGAGTTGCTAAGTTTTGTCTCGGAATAAATGTACCAGGGAGAGAGGCACTTGGACATTCTTGCTGCTGAGTGGGGAGTCGAGGTTGTTTGGGGACACTCTGGGGGCTGTTCCATTTGTCTGGTTTCGATGGCCTCAGACGAGCTTGGGAATATCAGTAAGTACAGTGAAAGCGGAATTGATGGAGATACCCCTTGGTGCTGTCCTGGCCAGAGGGCTTCAGAAAGAAAGCTGAACAAGGAGAGGACAGTACAGAAGAGGGGGAGAAAAGGTCTTTTGGGGGCGAATATGGAATTTGATCAACTCTTACTGTTTTTTGGCTTTAGGGGAGCCGTGAGTCCCACGTGCCCCATCATAAATAGGGCGGGGGCACGAGGGGAGGTGGGAGTCGCAGGGGTCTGCTCTCCTTTGTTGGTGCTTCATGACTTGGAAACAGAAATCCCGCTCCGCCTTGCTTTGCTAGAGGCTCCTGGCAGCCCAAGTGGAAAACCTGCGTCAGATGAGCAAAAAGTCAGGGAGGAGGGGGCCCGGGAGCACCCACCAACTGTCGTGGTAAAATCTCAGCCGAGAAGCCCTGTGCTTTGCGCTCTAGGAAGGCTCCTGCCGTCTACGGGGGGCGGGGCTGCGGGGAGCTCCTGGGGCAGATGCCTACCCAACCCTCCCCCTCATTCCTGGTCATCCCGCGGCGGGGAGAGCCAGAGCGACAACGACGGGGAGAGCATTGTTGAGCCAGTGCTTGAAAGTTCTAAAACCCCCGGCTCCAAGGGATTAGGTGGTGACCGATTGAGCCCCACCCTGCAGGTGAAGTAAGAGGATAGGAATTTTTATCGTTATTAAATCACATCTGTGCCTTTGGAGTCTTAGACTTTGCAAAAAAGCTGTGGACCTTTAACCTTGGAAAACTGTGCATGCATGTGTGCACACACACACACCTGCCTTCATATGCATACACTTACCTTCACACATACACACATCCCTACCCTCACACACTTACCCCTGCTTGCTTTCTCTCACACACACACACCTACTTTTGTACATTTACACCTCTGCCACCTTCTTTTTTTTAATGTTTGTTTACTTTTGAGAGAGACACACAGAGTCCAAGCAGGGGAGGGGCAGAGAGAGAGGGAGATGGAATCCGAAGCAGGCTCCAGGCTCTGAGCTGTCAGCACAGAGCCCGACACGGGGCTCGTACCCACAGACCAGGAGATCATGACCTGAGCTGAAGTCAGATCATGCTTAACCGACTGAGCCACCCAGGCTCCTCTACACTTCTACCTTCTTAAACACACTCCTGCTCTCTCCCACATACTCCCGCACACCTGCCTTCATACACCCCTTCCTACATACACTCTCATGCATTGTACACACCCCTGCCTTCATACACACCCACCCCTACTTTCTCATGCATACATACACAAACCCCTTCCTTCACACACACACACACACACACACACACACACACACACACACCTACTTTCTCTCTTGTGCATATGTACACATCCCTGTATTCTCTCTCTCTCTCATACACACACCTCCTTTCTCACACATACACACACATCTGTACCTTCACACACACACCTGCGTACAAACTGCCAAGGCACTCACGAGCTGTGGAACAGTGGCTCTGTACCCCAAGTTAAGAACCTGTGGTTTATTCCTTCCATCGGAGTTGATTTTGGTTTTGTTTTGTTTTGTTTTTTTAAACAAAAATAGGTTTCCAGTTTCCACCCTGCTAGTAGATTAGAAGTAACATATTAGATGAAGTGTAGCTCACGGGAAGATCAGAAAAATGTAAAAAGCAGACACCGACACCGGGCTGTGTTCCAGGAACCCTCTGCCAGTGAGAGATGGTTTAACCGTGCTCACTGCCTTGTCCTCTCTGTAAACACACAGACCCTGTAAAACATGACAAGGGTCACCATCTCTCAGGATGAAAACAGGGGTGGTACTTTGGCTATTGGAGGGGCTCCCAGCTCCCCAGGGGCGATGGGGTGAGTGGGTGTCGGTGGTGCTGAGGGTTGAACAAGGCGGCGTAGTCCTTTCCTGCCGCCTGCTCCTCGCTGCCTGCTTTCTTGGGTCACAAGCTCCTTGAAGGCAGGGACCATCTGGCTAGTCCAGCCCTTTGTCCCCCGTGCATGCCCGTCCCTCACACAGGTGCTCAGTGACGGGATCAAGTGGAAAGACCAGCATGGTGTGTGGTAGAAAACGTCTCAGCATGAAGGTATGGGCTCAAGTGCTGACTTTGCCGCTGACCTTGCCAGATTTTCTCTGAACCTCCATTATTCATCTGTACGATGAGAGGGCAGGACCTAGATGAACTTGAAAGTTGTGTCCTGTGATTCTGGTAGAATTTTTTAGAGCAGAGACTTACAGAGCCATGGCATTTCCAGAGTGAGCAAGACCACGGTGGGCCCGCCAACACCACCGCACCAGTCACTGTAAAATGGTTTTTACGTCGTGCGGTTTCTGCCTTAGTTTTTAGGAAATGACATTGATCCAGCTGTGATGATCTGCAGCACTGACCCCCAAAAGGTGGAAGGAGGCTTGAGTGGCCAAATGGGCTTTCAGTGTGGCTTTGATCCGCTTGATAGAGGGTCCTGGACTTCCCCAGGGAAATGAAAAGTCACTCGGAGGGAATATGCTTGTTTGCTGGGTGAGCCATCACCCTCACCACCGTGTCCCTCCCAGGAGATTCAGCCAGAGGGCAGTCAGTTGGTGGAAGAGACACTTTTCCAGAGTGACCGACAGGCGAGTTGTGGGCTGGGCCGGCTGGCGAATCGTTCCCCAAATAGCCCCCGGCACGACCTGTTCCTGAAGCACATGGCAGAAAACCGATTCCCCTTGTAAACAGTTCCTTGCTGGGTCACAGATGATACAGGACAAGCCAGGGTTAAGTTAGACCCCATGAATTTGCGGGCAGTCAGCCTGGGCCAAGTTTACCTTTGTGCCGTCTGTGAAGCAAGAATTAACTCAGCCTCTCAGGAATGTAAACACGTGAAGGTCCTGATGAACTTAGGAAAGACTGTAAAGGCCTTGAGGCTTTGGGTGGTTGTTTATGTGTAGACAGATGCTGTGAAGTGCCGATCGGCCCCAGCAAGCCCTAGCGCAGGCCGAGCAGGACTTCTGCTCAGAAATCCGCACACTCGGAGCTGCTGCTTGTCCTTGAAATTACAGTGTGTTTAAAGGGGCAGAGGCAGAAACCACACGCACGCTATGGGGCCGTAGCACTGTCTTCAACCAGAGGGTCGTCTCCAACTTCTTGGGCTTGCTCCCATTCCCAGTAAGTACCCTCGTCCCGTCTTTCCTGCCTCTTCAAGTCCCGAACCCTCTCCTCCTCTCCAGCCACAGAGCCACAGCCCTGACCCTGTCTCTGGTCAGGCCACCTCCCCACAGTCACCAGAGATGTCCTCCCGTATTAGTTACTGTTGCTAACTAACAGAACCCCCCAAACCTGGGGATGTAAAATAACAGTACTCCTTACGTCCGGTGCTTTCTGTGGCTCAGGAAATTCAGGAGGGCCTTGGGTGAGTCATTCTGGCTTGGGGTCTCGAGCTCTTGCAGTCAGACAGCTGCATCTGGAGGAGGGGACATCGGGGGGCTGGCTGAGAGTCTCACAGTCCCTCCATGTGGCTTTGCTGTGTAGGTTAGCTTGGGCTTCCTCACAGCATGGCCGCCATAGTTTACACTGAAGCTCGGGGCTCCAAGCCTGAGTGTCCAGCAAGCAAGGTGCGAAATGAATTGTCCTTCCAGATGGCCAACAGGTAACATGAAAAAAATGCTCAACATCACTCATCATCAGGGAAACACAAATCAAAACCACAGTGAGATACCACCTCACGCTGGTCAGAAGGCCGGTCTCAGATGTTGATGAAGATGTGGAGAAAGAGGAACCCCTTTGCACGGCTGGTGGGAACGCAAACTGGTGTGGCCACTCTGGAAAGCAGTGTGAAGGTTCCTCAGAAAATTAAAAATAGAACTACCCTATGACCCAGCAATTGCACTACTAGGTATTTATCCAAAGGACACAGGTATGCTGTTTCAGAGGGGCACACGCACCCTGATGTTCATAGTAGCTATCGACAACAGCCAAAGTATGGAAAGACCCAAATGTCCATCAACTGATGAATGGATAAAGAAGATGTAGTGTGTACACACGCACACACAATGGAATATTACTCAGCAGTCATAAAGAATGAAATCTTGTCATTTGCAACAACGTGGATGGAACTAGAGGGTATTATGCTAAGCGAAACTACAGAAAGACAAATATCATAGGACTTCAGTCATATGCAGAATTGAAGATACGAAACATGAACATAAGGGAAGAGAAGCAAAAATAATATGAAAACAGGGAGGGGGACAAAACGTAAGAGACTCTTAAGTATAGAGAGCAAACTGAGGGGTGCTGGAGGGGTTGTGGGTGGGGGATGGGCTAAATGGGGAAGGGGTATTAAGGAGGTCACTTGCTGGGATGAGCACTGGGTGTTATATGTAGGGGATGAACCACTGGATTCTACTCCTGAAACCATTATTACACCATATGCTAACTTGGATGTAAGTTTTTTTTTAATTTAATTAAATTAATAATAAAAATTTAAAAAAAGAAACTAAGTTAAAAAAATGAATTGTCTTTTATGGCTTGGACTGAGAAAACACAGAGCATCAATTCTGGTGGGAATTGATAGGAATAGTCACCAAAGCTCTCCTATCTCCAACGGATGGGGCGGGGGTGGGTGTGTAGACTCCACCTCTCAAAGGGCAGAGTGTCAGAGTCACTTCGTCAGAGGAGCACGCCGGGTGAGAGACCTTGTTATGGCCATTTTTGGACAATGTAATCTGTTTAACGTCCTAAGACGCACAGTGTTCCTGTCGTTCCTCTATGGACACGTCTTTAGGGGCTCCTCATCCCTCTGGAGCAGCCGATTTTAAAGTTTGTGAGGCCACAGAACATGGGGCAGAGAGGCCTTCCTTCCTGCAAAGCTTCGCTTCACGGCTGCTGCGACACCCGAGGTCTGGAGCCCTGGCGTGGAGGCTGCTTAGAAACCTGCCACCCTCTGCGCCGCGTGCGTGGGAACCAGCCTGACCGTGGGCCCCTCGTGACAGGGCCCCCATCACCTCCCACGGCTGCACCTGCCTCCTCTGTGGGTCTCGCTGTGCCTGCGCTGTGCTCTCCCATACCCATTTGTCACACCACGTCTGCGCCTGCAGGGCCCCCCTTACCTGCCCCCCATCCCGCCCTGTGATAAAGGGGAGGTTCCCTGTACCACTTTGTACCACCTTTACGGTAACTCTCTTCCTTTTTGGGGATACGTGTGTTCACTGCATTAGGCTTTGAGTTTACTACAGGTTGGGCCATGTCCTGTCCTTGACATCTCTGCCTGGGGGCCGAATAAATTGTTGGAGGAGGATTTCCAGATCAGTCTGTGCCCCTTGACTTCATGTAACAGGGCCGAGGTTTACTGCATGCAAATGATGGGTGACCCTCGCAGCTGTCTGAGGATTCCGTAGGAGGCTTTTTTTTTTTTTTTTTTTTAAGCCATAGTGCTTTGTTCAGCTTATTCTGAAAAATTGTTTCTAGTCTGTATTAACAGTGGCTTTATTCTATGGAGGGCACTGAAAGCAGTTTTGTGTTTTAAGTCATGTGAAAATCTAGCAGAAAGTGAAACATTTCCTGACTTGGTTCATATGCTTAAACACACAGACCACACACGCATGCACGCACGCACAACATGTAGTCCGATCCCATAGAGCCTTACCAGCCTAAAGTGGGTAACTGTCCCCTCTTTAGTCTGACATCCTAACAACGACCCTTCCTTGATTTTTTCCCCCCGTGTAGACTTTGACAAAAGCATCAGTTCCTGAAGGCAGGAACCATTCAGCATCAAAACCAGTGCGTGTCACCCAGGAAACACGCCAGTAGCTATTGAATAACTAACTGAATGGGGAGAGAACTCTGCAGAGGGAGGTGCTGTCCGTGGTCATGCTTTTATTATTACTCTTCAGCCTGGGGACCGCCACCGGTGGGTGTAGACCTCCTGAAGCGTGTTGTCTGCAGGACGTGTCTGGGATCATTTTGGGCTTTGAAGGCGCCAACTGTGGGGAGCACTCCGTCGTGGGATGACCGTCCACAGAATACACAGAAAGCCGGCTAGGGGCAGGAACCGGGGCAGGAATCCCACGCCTAACAGCTGGTCGCTGTCCCCCGGGCTCACTCGTGTCATTGCCTGTGGCTGCGGGCCGTCCGGGTCTTCGCTCTCTGGCGTCGTGGCCTGTTTGGACCCCTCGGAGTGTGGGGCGACTCCTGGTGTTCACTCTAGTTTTTCAACTTTTTACAAGCTACCATTAAGCTTCACCGTGTGGCCTCGCTTCTGGGAGGCCTTCGGTCCTTTTCCTAATTTAACGACAGACGTCGTCAGCCCTAGACATCTGTAGTGAAACATTTCCTAGTAGGATTCATGGGGATTAACACAAGGCAGGAGTTAGAACATTCTGGAGTCGTGTTTTTCTAGTGCCCTCCGATAGATGCAGTCAGACAGAGGGCCGTCCGGGCCAGGGCCTCGGGCTGCAGGCGCCCTCGGGGGTGAGGCCGCGAGCAGGCTCCGTGGAAGGGTGGATGCCAGATCTTTCCATGTGGATCTTTTCTGGCCAAGTTACAGCTTTCTCTTCCTAGATTATATGCTGCTCAGTTTCTGGCTTGTCGCTTCTGACTTCCCGTGTATCCTGGATGAAGGTTTCAGGACAGCTCGGGTTGCTTCAGTCTAAGTTTGGTTTTTCGTTCTCAGCAAGATTGTTAACACCCAGTTGAAAACATTTCTACAGACCAGAAGTGTCTATGGGTTGTGAGTGGCCTGTGAATTCAAATTGTGTAGAAAACCTTTCTTTGGGTGTGCAGTTTTCTAGGGCCTTAGCTTGGATCAGAGTCTGAGCGTCTGCAGTCCCCCAAAATGACTTTTAAATTAGGGCTTTCAAACCTGACTCTGGCATTTGGGGCCAGGCTGCTGGGGACTGTCTTCTGCATGCAGACTGTTCAGAAGCATCCCTGGCTCCTACCCGTCAGGTCCCAGGAGCGCCTTCTCTCCCCGTGATGACAACGGGAAAGTACCGCCACACATTGCCCAATGTCTCCTGGGGGGCCATGGGAGGGCAGAATCAACCCCAGTTGATTCACCTTTGTTTTTTTAACGTTTGTTTATTTACTTTGAGAGACAGAGCGAGTGAGAGCATGCACTAGCCAGGGAAGGGCAGAGACAGAGGGAGAACGAGTCCCAAGCAGGCTCTCTGCTGGTGTGGGGCTTGATCTCACAAACTGAAATCAAGAGTCGGACGCTTGACCGCCTGAGCCGCCCAGGCCCCCACCCTACACACCTTTTTTTTTTCTTTTCTTTTTTTTTTTAGTAGATACACTTTTTTAGAGCAGTTTTTATTTCCTGGGAAAATTGAGCAAGAAGGTACAGAGACGCCGGTGTATCCCCTGCCACGCACACGCACGGCCCTCCCCACCAGAGTTACAGCTGCTGGATCTACACTGACACATCACAGTCACTCAAAACACATGGTTTCCGTCAGGATTCACTCTAGGTGTTGCACTGTGTGTGCGTGAGGACACATTTTCATGACATATACCCGTCATCATAGCACCGTGCAGGGTGGCTTCACTGCCCTGAACACCCTGTGTGCTGCGCTCTGCAGGTTCAGCCCTCCCCACCCCCCGAAGCCTCTGGCGACCACTGATCTTTCTGTCTCCATAGTTTTGCCTCTCCCAGAATGTTGCCCAGTGAGAATCACTAGCATGTAGCCTTTTCAGACTGGTTTCTTTCACTTGGCATTCAAGGCTCCTCCATGTCTTCTCATGGCTTGATATCTTTTCTTTTTGGCGCTGAATAATATTCTGGTGTCTGCATGGGCCACACGTTTGTTTATCTGTTCACCTGTGGAAGGGCACGCTGGTTGCTCCCAAGTCTGGGCAGTTACAAATAAAGCTGGTATGAACGTTCGTATACAGGTTTTTGTGTGGCTGATCCTAAGTTTTCAGCTCCTTTGGGTAAGTACCGAGGAGTGCAGGTGTTGGATCGCACGAATACGATGGCGGCAGGGCTATGCTCAGCTTTGTGAGAAGCCACCAGACTGTCTTCGAAGGTGGCTGTGCATCATTTTGCATCCCCCCCCGCCCCCGGCCCCCGCCCGGCAGTGAGTCAGAGGTCCTGTTGCTGCACATCCTTGTGGGCCGTCGGAGTTCTGGAACCAGGCCGTCCGCCTAGGGGATGTCCTGGGATCTCATTGCTGCTTTCGTTTGTATTTCTCTGCATCTCCCTGGTAACAGGTGATGTGGAGCCTCTTTTCATATTCTTATTTGTCATCTGTGTGTCTTCTTTAGGGAGGTGTCTCTTTAGGTCTTTGGCTTATTAGTTCACATCTTTTAACTAGTTTGACTTGAGTCATTTAGGGTTTCCTGTTCTGGCACGGTTGTGGGGGTGGGGAGCCACTCACAGCCGCTCGTGGAGTTTGAGCACAGAGCTCCAGTTTACAGCCACAGGGAAGACTTGAGGGTTAGGTTGAGTGGGGTGAATGTTCTATTTGAAAATGTCAAAATACTTCAGACGTGTATGAATACACCTACGCAGACAATACTCCCAAACACGTACTACTGAGTATTAAAAATTTCACAGGTATTAAGTGAATCATCGCAGCAACTCTATGAAGTACATTGCATCCCCGTTTTACGGATACATAGAGGCTTGGGGAGGTTAAGAAGTTTGCCCAGCATTCTTTCTAGTTGATGGATGGCAGAACCAGACATTGAATCTAAGTCTTCTCTGGTGGGGACTACGTTTTTCTTTGTTCTCGGCCCTTTAAGTGGTGGTAAAATGTCCTCCCGTGCCAGTAGGCCAGACCCATGTCACGGTGCCTTGGCTGGATCGCATGACACAAGCAGGGAACTCATGGTTGCCGGATGGTCCACTGAACAGCACAGGTGCTTTGCTGTTCCTGGGGTGAGAGAGGCTGTGTGTGTGTGCACGTGTGTGCGTCTGGCTTTGCAAGGTGGTAGCGACGGTTGTGTACCCCAGAATAAAGTGTCACTGATCACCGTATTCAGCAGGGCGTAAGCTAGTCTTGTGTTTGTTTTTTTTTTAATCTTTGGGGTTTTTTGTTTGTTTTCTTCTTTTTTAAAAACAGCCTGCTGTATACGTATCAGTTACCTGGGAATGAAACTGCCTTCGGCCAACTTGATGTGTTCGTTCTTTGGTGAAACACAAGTGGGTCCTGGTCCCGCAGCCTGTCTGTGGCTAATGTCCCTAGAGCAGAGATGGTCCTGCTCAGGGGTTCCGTTGCATTAAAGCCAGTGTGGCGTTTCCAGGATTACTCTGTATATTTCATGAAGATTCTCTGGCGCGTCGATGGAGGGCTTTTAAAGACCATGAGCAGGGCGCCTGGGTGGCTCAGTTGGTTAAGCGTCCAACTCTGGCTCAGGTCATGATCTCACGGTTCCTGGGTTTGAGCCCCGTGTCAGGCTCTGTATTGACAGCTCCAAGCCTGGAGCCTGCTTCGGATTCTGTGTCTCCCTCTCTCTCTGCCCCTCCCCTGCTCATGCTATCACTCTCTCTCTCTCAGAAATAAATAAAACATAAAAAAAAAAAAGACCGTGTGCTTGGTCTGGGTGGAGCGGGTTTAGGACGAGCATCGGGTGGGGCCTCTGATCGGTGGGCCGGCTCCTCTGGGTGTCCTGCCTTCTCGGGGTGCACGCGGTGGTCTCGCCCGTCTGCCTGGGTTGCCTCTCTCCCCTTTCTTGTTGCGCCTCCTGTGCTGTAGCCCCTGGGTGCTGATTACTTTCACCTCACCCCCACCGGGTCCTGCCACCTCCGTCCTCAGGCCTGTATTTAGGAGGGCCGGCTGTGGCGGCTCCTGGTAAATGTGCAGCCTGAACATCACATGAGGTGAGAGTACCGTGAAATGCATGGCACAGGCTTTGTCCTCCTGGGTCCCCGTGGCGGCAGTGACCCCCGTTGGCTGGCTGGCCGTCTACCCTGCAGCTGGAGCGACCTCTTGACTGTACACGCCCTGGGGCTCCGTCTCCTTTGCAGGGAGGGGCCTGGTGCCTGGGGATATGTCCCAAGCTTTCGTTGAATTGACCGAAGCACTTTAACCTTGGTGTGTACCTTGCCACTTGTTCTTGGCCCGGCTTTGTCCCTGGCTGGGAGCTTGTCAGAGGAACCTGGCCTGGTGACATTACCTGACTTGTATGTCCAAGTGACAGCAAAGGAGAAAGCCTGACTTGCTATTCAAGCGTGCTCCCTCGCAGGGCTGATCAGGAGGTCACACGTCGGCATCTCCCATGGTCTGTTGAATTGGAAAAGGAAAGCCATGGGGTGGGAGAGGGGGGCCTCACTTTGAGTTGTGGGTGGAACTCTGGCCTGCTTCCAACTTGGAGTATGTTCTGGATGCCTCCGTGTGAGATTGTGCTGTCACGGAGCCGTCCCTCTCTCTCTAGGAGATGTGTTGGAGGGCCCATCACTATCCTGCTTGGAGTTAGAGTACCCTGGGCAAGCTGAAACTGCACGAGTGCTTTTCTAAAGGGCATTTTAGGGGCACTCGGGTCGCTCAGTTGGTTGAGTGTCTGACTCTTGATTTGGGCTCCGGTCATGATCTCTCAGTCCGTGGGATCAGTCCCTGCATCAGGCTCTGTGCTGGCAACGTGGAGCCTGCTTGGGATTCTCTCCCCCCACCCTGCCGCCTCTCTGCTCTTCCCCCTGCTCACACACACTCTCCCTCTCTCTCCCTCCCTCTCTCTCAAAATAAAGAAACTTAATAATAAAAGGAGGTTTCGGTGCTTCTGTTGGCAAAATAATGTAGACGCTTCTGTTCTCTTTTCACAGAGTGACCAGCAGCTGGACTGTGCCTTGGACTTGATGAGGCGCCTGCCTCCACAGCAAATCGAGAAAAACCTCAGCGACCTGATCGACCTGGTATGAGCTCTGTTCGTATGGCTTCAATGGGGCTGTGGCTCGGAGTTGGTTGTGTTTGCCTCCCTGTAGCCGTGCGGCATTCAAAACACAGAAGAACCCTCCCACCCACTGAGCCCCGGGGCTCCCCCATGCGGCTGTCTCCGAATCAGCTGCGTTCCTAGGGCCCAAGATAGGAGTTCTGAGGCCGGTCACGGGCTCTCTCCTTGCCCCACCTGCATGTGTGCAGTTTCTGGAAGCTTCCATTTCAGCACAGGGAGGAAGAGGCCATACACGCCCGACAGGCATTCAGCTGTGCCCGGAGCTAGGCTTCCTTTGTTTCTTGGCTGTTGTGGAAGTTTCTGCAGACAAGGCAGTGCAGAATCTACCCTGTAAAATAGGTGAGGGCTTCCCTTCCACGTTGGAATGGTGTAAAACACAGAGATCGGCTTTCAGAGATCTCATCACATCTATTTTTTAAATGTTTCTCTTTTTTTTTTCCTCTTTTTTTTTTTTTTAATTCAGAATGATTGGTCTCAAAATGCTGCCTCAGATTAACTGGCACCAGAATATGATTTTTAAAAGCCTATAAAACCATGGGAAACACTGAAAAGAAGTCAAATAAACTAGAATCAGGCCCCAAGAGGCCAACTGAGCTGCTAGCTTATTTGGCCAGTATGTTGTGGCTCCAGCCCTGGGACCTGGGCCCCTGAGTCCAGTCCTCTGGCATGCTCACGGCACCCATGTCTTCTTGGATGCATTCATCAGCCGCCGACCGCGGCTCCTCGATGAGGTGCCTTTTACTGCCGTGGCGTGAAAACATGTCCACACGCTCTAGTGATACTGAATCCTGTCGTACGCATTCAGAGCCATTGTACTAGCAGGGCCTTTCCACAGGAGACTCGTGCCAGCCACAAGGAGGGCTTCCCAGCAGTCTGTGGGCCCGTACTCGCGGCCGTCTGTGTATTCACGGGCACCTGGAGCCCCAGCTGGGAAGCGGCTGTGTGAGACGGTCGGCCCAGTGGGGAGCTGGGAACCCGCTAGCTTGTCCGGGTGACAGTTCTGCACGTAAGAAGGCGAAGGTTTCTGGAGGCAAACGGCCATGACGAGAAAGACCGCGATGGGTACTTGCAGTGCAAGGGAGGAAGGTGGATTTCAAGGCGCGATGGGTCGTGGCTGGCACGGAGGCATGGTGGGGGAGAGTGAAAGAGGAGAGGGGTGAATCGCAAGGCAAATGAGCCTCCAAGTGTGCAGAATGAAGTCAGAGCCCGGAGCCCGGGAGGTGCCCACAGCCTGTGGGGGCAGAGTATCCTCAAAGGGGTTGGTGGGCAAGGCCCCCTCTGAAGAGGCAGAGGCCGCTTCCCCCCCACCCTGTGGGAGGATGATCCTCTGTTACTTGTTTTCAGGTTTTCCAGGAGAAGCCATACATTTAGAGTTTGATGTGAAACCTCCTGATTTTCCAGCTTTGACCCAGACATTGGATTGGTTAGACCCGGTTTCATCTAGAATCTGGGCGTGAGGATGTGCAGTGAGAGGTGGGGGTCGGAGCAGGTGAGGTGGGGGGTGTGGAGAGAAAGCAGTCTGCGTTGGGAAAGGGTAAGACACAGAGTTGGGTGGTCCAGCGGGGTCCTTGAAGGTCAGAAGGAGGGCTTGCACGCGAGGCGGTGGTTACGGACCATGCTGTGCCGAGCGGTTCACTCATCCCTAGCCCTATAACGTAGCCATCCAGGGAGTGCTGTACTGCTTTGCGTTTTTCCTGGCTGGAGATTTTTGCTGCTTTTTCCTTGTGGCGAGGTGGACAGAGGCTAAAGGTGTGATCGGATCCCTCACGGGGTCCGTGGCGAAGGCCTCTTTGTCTTTAAACGCAACACGAAAGCGTGTGTGGTTGAGTTTAAATTTAGTGTGCCAATTTAGCGACCACCATATTTTAGAAATCAACTGGACGTAGAAGAAACCACGAGCCGGGTTTTCTCAGTAGACTGTTTTCTTCTTACGGCAACCGCAGTGTTTGGCCGCCGTGTGTTTTCTGCGCGATCCCCTCACCGCTCTCCATTCTGGAGATGTGCACAGAGCTGCTTTGACGGGCACTGGGTCAGCTGCTTCCCTTGCTGGGTCTGGCGCTTGCACTTGGGCTCAGCGGGAGTATCGCAGCACCGATGGTGAGTGAAGGAGAGCCGTGTCTCACCTCAGCCACAAAGCGGGTGCAAGAGTGCTTGGGCCCATGCTGAAGCACCACACTGCCCTATCCCTGATCGGTGACGTGCTGTGTGGCCTCCTGTGGGTTACTCTGTTTCCACCCTTCTAACTTTGTCTTCTGTGGAACATGGCTGGAGAGGGGCTGGAGACAGATGTGGGTGGCGGGTTCAACAGCTAACAGGCGAATACTGCTACGGGCCCAGGACTGGGCTGGGTGCCTCGGCACGTTATTGTTCCATCTGACTTTCCCAGTCCCCCTTGAAATGTACATAGGACCACTTCACCTCTTTTGGGTGCCTTAGACTTGGTGAGGAAGAAGCCGGGGTGGTGGTGTGGCTAAGTAGCACCAGGAGTCCCGACTCCTCCGGGGGGATCACTACCTTCTGGTGAATCACCCACCCCCGGAGCAGCAGATTAAATATGGTACATCTTCCTAATGTGTCGTCTTACCTGTTGAGGGGAAAAGGGGTTAAATAATTCATTAGCAATTAAAATATTAAAACGTATGTTTTATGGAGAGTAATTTAGAATTCCTGTAATTCAGGGACATCTGGGTGGCTCTGTCGGTTGAGCATCCCAACTTTGGCTCAGGTCATGATCTCGCGGTTCATGGGTTCGAGCCCTGCATTGGGCTCTGTGCTGAACATTTGTTCAGAGCCTGGAGGCTGCTTCGGATTCTGTGTCTCCCTTTCTCTCTGACCCTACCCTGCTTGCTCGCGCTCTCTCTCTCTCTCTCTCTCTCTCTCTCTCAAAAATAAAGATTAAAAAAAAATTCATATCATTGAAAATAAGAGCAGCAGCAGCGAGAGGCTTGAAAGACATTCCTTCTTAGAGCCAGGCCACGTGGGGTCAGCACTTCACTTTTGACCAGGGCTTCATGGGGAGGCTGCAGGGGCGCCAGCTGCCCCTTGCAGGTTGTGTGGAGGCCAGCCTCGGCCCCATCTGCCTCCTAAGGCTGAGCTGGAGGCCATAATAGATTCCCATCACTCAGCATGGGCTGGGGAATCTGTGTGCTCATTCATTTTTTAATTTGAAGTATGATGAATCTCAGAAAGGAAATGGAGCATGACTCTTCGCCGAATTAGGATCTGGTAAAGCACACCTCGTTAAAACTATACTGACACGCTTCAGAGGCCCCTGTTTGATTAATGGCCTCGTGTCAAGGTCCTTGCTATGCACCGTAGTGTGTAAGGGGCATTTGGGCCCATTTTGTACAGGATCCTGTGACCAGTCCTAGAAATTCCTTCTTTTAATGTTTGTCTTTCATTGCTGCCATTTTTCTTCTCTTTGCCCTGGGAATGACAGGGTTTGCTTCTTTTTTTTTTTTTTCTTTTTGGCGTTTTTTTTTTCTTTTTAACTGGGTCTGCAGTATTCTTTTCATTCTTGTAAGAGGTGGTCCATGCCAAGTGTACCGCTGTGCCTCTGAAGTTCCCAGAGCTGTAATTTCAGAAAACTCACCCCACCACGGGTCCGTCTAGAAGCAGTGTACCCAAGGCCTTTGTCTCACATACTCTGGGATCAGTCCGATGTTTTTCCATGTAGCGAACGCACTGCTTGGTGCAAATTGCAGTCATTCCTGCCATGCTCACCTGCCCCAAATAATGAAGGGATGGTAGTTGTTTTCAAGAGCAGTCTCCAATTTTAAGACTGCCAAAAATGTTAGGATTTGCCAGCATTCTCCACGAAGGGAATGGCCGCGCTTAGATGTTGGAGCCAGAGGACCGGAGGGGAATTTATCCGGTCCACCAGCGGTCCGGTTACAGAGTGGTATTAAAGAGAAATGTGGCGTGTGCTTGGCAGCGGGGCCGGGCGCAGCCGATGTATCCTGCCCACTGAGCTTTCTTTTTTCTTTCTTTCCAGCGTCTGAGCGTTTGCTGCCTCGGGATTATGGTGCATGCTGGGATTGGTGGGAAATGACCTCCCTTTGCAGATGGCCAAAACATCATTTTATCACACATTAATCCCGTCGTACTAGAGTGAAGCCAGCCGAGATCTTTCGTTAAGCCATTTCAGAAATACCCACTTCATCCGTGTGGGCCGAGAATCATATGACGTTTAGATGCTCCCTTGGCTCCCTAAAGTTTGACCTTCTATGGCTTTCCTCTGCCATACACTGGCAGCTCTAGCCGAAACTTGGCTGGGTGTATTTTGAGCCCTGAGCTGAGGAAGGAGTTTGTTTCTGCAAACTGGCACCCAGCAGGCCATCCGTCCTTTGCCCTCTTTAAGAGCAGACCAAAAATAGCCCTAAATCTGTTTAACCAGGCAGGAGACTATTTGCCTACAAATGTTAGTTGTTTAATTTTTCATTCCTTCTCTCTTTTGTGCTGTAGCCACCCACGGGTCCAGCTCATGGGTGTCCCCAGACCTAACTCAGGCCAGGGGGAGGTCATCAGCTGGGAAAGCCCCCAAGCCACCCTGGCCAGGCCCGTGGGCTCGAGGTGGGAAGAGGCGTCCGTTCTGATGCCTCTTCCAGCGAGCTGAGAACACAGTTGGTCTCCCTCTTTGTAGCAGCCAGAATCGCCCTCCAGAAATAGACAGGGCCAGCTGGGTGCAGGGCCTGCCCTGTCCTGCCCGCCTCAGCAGGCCCTGGGCCTTGAGTGGCTTGCAGAGAGCGTCTGCCTCTCGGCAGCGTGAAGGCTGCCGGGAGCGTGTGGTTCTTCGCACCCAGTGGGTCAGAAGGCTGGGGTGCACAGCAGGTGGATGAGTAAGTGGGAACCTCCGGCTTTAAGTCTCCCAAGTCCCTTGCTCTCTGTGAGGCAGCCAGGGGAGCCATGCTCTCAGATGTCTGTGATTGCTGAAATTAAGGCAAATATTATATTTAATCGTTCATTAATATTATTATTATGTCTCATTTTAACAGGCATTGTTAATTCAAGTTTCAGTCTTGTTTCTGAGAGACAGAGTGTGAGCAGGGGAGGGGCAGAGAGAGAGGGACACACAGAATCTGAAGCAGGCTCCAGGCTCTGAGCAAACATTCAGCACAGAGCCTGATGCGGGGCTCGAACCCACGAACTGTGAGATCATGACCTGGGCCAAAGTCGGACGCTTAACCAACTGAACCACCCAGGTGCCCCCAATTTTCAGTCTTTAATAATTAGCAGAACCAATGAGCTCTGGAAATTCTTTTCCCAGTGGTGGGTCTGTGAAATGAAACACCAAACTCCACTCTGTCTCCAGGTAATGAAGACACACTGGCCTGGGGACCAAGGGATTTGCAGGCCAAGGTGATTCAGCTTGTCTGACCGCAGGAGTAAACAGGCTTATATGTTCTTCCTGCCTGACTTGCCCCTTATTGTTGCCATTGAAAACCCATCTCCCACCAGCACTTTTCCCTCCTCTGTTTCAGAGGCTACATTTAAAATGATTTCTTTCAAAAAAAAAAAAGGGGGGGGGGCGCCTTAGTGGCTTAGTCGGCTAATCGTCCGACTTTCGCTTAGGTCATGATCTCGCGGTTCGTGGGTTTGAGCCCCGCATCGGGCTCTGTGCTGACTGCCAGCTCAGAGCCTGGAGCCTGTTTCAGAGTCTGTGACTCCCTCTCTCTCTGACCCTCNCGGTTCGTGGGTTTGAGCCCCGCCTCAGGCTCTGTGCTGACTGCCAGCTCAGAGCCTGGAGCCTGTTTCAGAGTCTGTGACTCCCTCTCTCTCTGACCCTCCCCTGCTCACGTTGTCTCTCTCTCTCTCTCTCTCTCCCCCCTAGGAAAAAAAAAAATTAAAAAAAAAAGTCCTTTCTAAAGCGGTCTTCGCTTAAGTGGGTGAAAAGTTAATGGGGTACCTCCTCTGAGTCAGGCACTGTGCTCAGACCTGGGAAGAAATGCAGCCTTTATTCCTTGTGGCTCCCTTTCCACAGGAGAAAACACCAGGATCCTTAAACTTGACCCCTCATGAGAATGACCTTGGCTGGGTTCTCTCAGCCCATTGGTCTGAACCGGTTAATCTGCTCTGAGGAGGGCTATCAAGAGCTGCAGAACAAGGTTATTCTTCCTACGAGAATGTAATAACATCTACTGTGTGTCACATACCTTCCAGGGGCTGAGGGGACAGGACGAAAGGCCTAGTTCCGTAGAGCTGGCATTTAGTGGAGAATTGAGGGAGGACTTCCGGAACAAGGAAGACTTTGGCCGTGGCCAGCTTGACACTATGTGTCTACCAGGCGGACACTCAGCCAGTGCGCCAGTTGTCTTTACTTTTGAGCAGAGGTAGTCCTGTCCCCTTGGTGCTTATGCCTCCGGGCATGGAGTGTGCTCTCTCCCCTGGCTGTCTGCTGATTGCCTCACACCGGGCCTGTCCCTCTTCCTCAACCCCCCCCCCCCCCCAGCATTCCTGACAGTGGAGCAGATCCACCTCCTTGGAGCTTGAGGGGCAGATCCCAAAGTGGCTGCCTGGAGCAGAGAATTTCATGTTTCTTCTCTTTAAATAATTACATTCTGATCCACGTCATGCCCACAAGTAAGACGTTTTAATATAAAAAGAATGCCTGCTGTACCAAAGCTTTAAGTCAAGTTGAGGCGTGGGGGAAGTTGGCCTTCTCCTGCCTGGGGCTTTGTGCGTGGGCCTCCCAGCTGGTCACAGGCTTCCCCCTACTGGGCACCGAGGAGCTGAGCTGGAGCTAAAGGGTCCCCCCTGCGACACACCACTGACACATGGGGCCGGGTGGCTTGGGAGCCCTAGGCCGGACCCTGTTCTCTGGTCCCTAGGGAGGTTCCCTGGGGGTTTATGTCAGGGTTGTGGGAGCTGGGCTTCTACTCTCCCACGTGTCATAGGGTCTGCCGGGAAGTTTTCTCTCCGAGGCCGGATGTTGTCTCTGGAGCCCGAGCAGGGGAGTGGATCGAATAATTGGTAATTATGCCAAAGCCCCTGCACAGCCTCTGTTGCGCTGATGTTTCTGAGCTTATCCTGAGCGTCCCTACAGGCGACACTGAGCTGTAGTTCTATTTTACAAGGGGAAAAGCATTCCAGCCGAGGGCCTCCAGCAGTATTTTAATGAACTCCATTCCTTGGAAAGTTGTGGTGAGCCTTTTCATGCAAGCGTTTTTTGCTCTTTGAATGGACTGCAGCTGTGGGGACTGAAAAAAAAAATTGCAGGGGAGGGGAGCAAGCGGCCCCTGGACCAAGGTGCTGAACGGGTCCTTGGCCCCGACCCAGGGCCGCCTCTCCACATGGACCTGCTGCTGAGGCCAGGACCCTGCCACCTGATGGTGCAGCCTCTGATGTGTATCAAGGTGGCAGCTAGGCAGCCGTGTAAACCAGGCCAGAATGGCATGATTGGCTTGGAAAGGGAAATGGGGCTCCCTGGGGTGTCCTCACCTGACCCGCCGGGGAAGGTATTTGAAATTCTGATGAGTTCTGTTACATGGAGAATAACGGCCCCTCGTTCCAGTTAAGAATGAGATGGATTGCCTCCTGCACAAGAAGTCCAGACGAGTAAAACTCAAAGCCAAGGGAATGAAGAAGAGTCCGGGGGCCACATGTGTTCCCTGAGGAGCCAAGACTGTTTCCAGGAGGCTGTGACGATGTGTCCACTGGTCCTGAGCAGTTCCAGAGCATAGAGCAGTCACGGGAGATGACTGAGGGTGGCTGGGGGCTTGGAATCCTCCAAAGCTAGGTCACTGGAAAGCTGTCTCCTGCCATCATTAATGCCAACCAGCCAGTTCACTTGGGTGATTTTTTTCAGAGGAAATTATAAATGAAGATTATATTATTCGTTGGGGCTCAGATTTAGGGTTTGACTCTACTCTCCTTTTTCTTCATTCTTCCTAATGTTGTTCCAGTGAATGTCATGGAAACACGGCTCTAAGGAGGCCCATGAGACGTCAGAAACACTCCTGTGGGTGGGCCACGTTATTAACACGTTTGACCTGTCGCCCCATCTCATCTTCTCTGCCCCTCTGTGAAGAGCACGGGCACAGCCCCTTCTGGGGGTGAGGACAGCGAGGGTGTCCTGTCCCGCACCTGGGGTGCAGCCCAGGGGAAGGTCCGACTCGGTGCTGTCCACTGAATTACGGTCTGAAAAACAAAAACATGACAGTTTGGCACTTTCCATATGCCCTGCTGAAATAAATCCTCTTTTAAGGTGAAACCATAAAAGAAGTTCATGCGGACAGGCCGGTGGCCATGGAACTTATAAGACTGAAGGGGAAGCCTTCCTAGACTTCTTCCTGCCCCTTCTGGCTTGAAGCTGCTTTGGAGCTTGAAGTGCGTAGACCCGCCTGATTCCTACTGGGCCTGGACTCCATTGGAGCAGTGGTGTCAGCCCTCGGCTGTTGTCCCCCGACGCACGCACACACTCACACTCACACCCACACCGTGTGTGTGCTTGTGCAGGGGTGCTCTTTAAAACGTTCTGCCCAAACACACGTAGCAGTCCGTTAATAAAGCAAATGTAAACATTTTAGGCAAAGCAAAGCTGCTGCATTGTAAGACCTAAAGGAGGGGTCAGGAGAGTGAATGGCCAAGGTCAGCACACAACCCAGCGGAGGCCGGTCGGGCCATATGAGGCCGGGCGCTGGGAGGACTAGAGCCCAGTGGTGGCAACAGAACCTCTCCGGTGAGGCGCCGTGCGTGAAGCCCGCACAGAGCTCAGAACCGAGGGCAGAGGCGAGCGGGGTCGACTGCTCGGCTACAGGCCGAGTCATGCATGCGTTGAGGATATATTACAGGTCACGTTCATGTTTCCCTGTGAGAAGACACTTAATTATTCGGTCGAGTAGCTGAAACAACTGAAAATCTGAAGGAAAACCAGCTGAATCTCTCTTGCCAAGCACGTGTTCCTCCTCCTCATGACTAACGTGAAATGGATGTGTGAGAACCAGAGGGGCGCCTGGGGGGCTCCGTCGGCTGAGCGCCCGGCTTCGGCTCAGGTCATGATCTCGTGGTTCGTGAGTTCGAGCCCCACGTCAGGCTCTGTGCTGACAGCTCAGAGCCTGGAGCCTGCTTCGGATTCTGTGTCTCCCTCTCTCTGCCACTCTCCAGCTCGTACTCTGTCTCGCTCTCAAAAGTAAATAAACATTTAAAAGAGAAAAAATATATATGTGTGTGTTAGGTGTAATATATATGGTATTGAGATGGGGGAGGCCTTTACTGAGGCATAGAAACTAATGCCCGAATGACAGCTTTGGTCGTATGCAGTTTTAACTTAAAAGTTGAAACAAAATGAAGCGCAAGAGCAGAGAACAGACTGATTTGCCGCTTATGACAAAGCACGTGCCTCCTTAAATCTTCAGAAGACACCTCCTCAAGTTGTCACTGGTGTCACTGGTCAGAAGCGGCAGCAGGCTTGGGGCAGCTCGTCCAAGGTCACCAGGTGGTAGCGCTGGAGCCAGGCTTTGAACAAGCAGTCTGGTGTGGGGTGCCTGCCGTGTGCTGCGGCCTCCACCAGTAAGTAGAGTGGGAATCCTTTGTTGGGACAGAGGGGCAGGCACACAGAAGGTTCAGGGGGAGAGAGAGAGAGCAGTGCAGACTTCTAATCCACATCCCTTTTGTCCTTCTCAGAGGAATGCAGAATGAAACAGGGTGGGTTGGGAAAGTCTCCTTCACTGATGACCTGGGTTTCTCCTCAGTGGGTTGATTGTATTTCCTCTTGGATACAACCGGTACTTTTCTCCTCATGGTCATGAAATCGGTCAGCTCACCTTGGTTGAGCCTCTTGAGGAACAAAGACCGTGAGCAGTGGGGGAAACACGGAGTACTCTGCCCTCTAAGAGCTTCCCCATCCATGTTGTCCTATTAAAGGTTCTGAGAATTCCTGCAGTTAAAAACCAAAACAAAACATTTCACTTAACCTAGCATTTATCTACCTCACTTTCATGGAATCGACTTTGGAAAACATTGCTTTCCTGGAAAAGTTTGTAACCTGCCTATCAAATGACCTGGATTCTAGACCCTTTTTGACCACATCCTTAAGTGTGATGTTAGCCAAGTTTAAAATGTTTGTATTTTGAATCCCATTCCGTCACCTTCCAGCTTTGCGCCCACAGGCAGGTTGCTTCACTTCCCCGAGTTTCCTCCAACACAGAGGATCAAAGTAAGGAAACCACATCCCTGGGGCAGTTGTGAGGATTTGGGCGGGCGTGTAAAGCACCGCTGTACTTGATAAATGCTAACTGACGCCTCTATTATCCTCACTGGCCTTCCAGGACCCGTTGCTGACTCCGGGGTTCTGCCGGCCCAGGGGCCCCGACACCCAGCCTTCTGTGTTTTCACAGGTGGACAGTCCTGGTCTTGACTTTCACTGGGGTTTTAGAACCCAGCACATGGTCGCAGGGACTTGGCGAGAAGGCCCTCCGCTGAGGTGTTGCAGATGGCCCCGAAGACCATTCCCCTGCCTTCTGTGAGCTCTGATGGTGGGGCTTCCTGAGCAGAACGCAGGGAGACGCCATCATCCTCAACCCCAGAGCCCCCCTGTGGCAGACGGGTTTCATGGCTAGTAAGGACATCTGTCATTCCGCAGAGTGGGGTGATGGTGTGTCCTGCTTCCTGTCCTGGCAGAGGGGCTCCCAGCCTGTGTGGGTCTTCTCCACTCTTCTCCCCTTGCTGTGGCGGGTGCTCTTTTCCCTACTTCGGTTCCCTGAATTCCTAACGCTAAGAGCCCTGCCTTTGGAAGCCGTGCTGGCGGAGCTGACCCAAACGGCCGGGTGGTCTGACAGCCGGGGGGGGGGGGGGGGGGGGGGAGGGGCGGGGCACGACCTCCCTCCGTGTCCAAGGAGCAGCTCGGGCAGCCTCACAGGGCATCTGACCTCATTGCCTTCTCTTCAGCCATCCCAAGGTGCCACCCAACCATCTGGATATCCCCCGGGATAGGCCTCTTATGACCTGAAGGCCCTCAGGACCCCTGTCTGTTGTCCAGCTTCCCTTTCAACTTTTCGGGTCTGCTGATCTCTTGTCCCAGCCTGAACCTGCATCCCTGATCCCCGCCTGGCTGCACCATGCTGCCAGTGTGACCCCCATGCACCCTTTCCCCAGCTTGAGGACCAGCCCCCAAGTCCACGTCTGCAGGTCCTTCACGTCACCCAGCAGTGGGCCTCTGTTCCATGGCCTTTCCCCTTCGGCGTCTCCTGAGTCTGTTGGTCCTGGCCGGGAGGCCACCTGAGCACCTTACCTGCCACTCCCTGCTCATCCCCTGATGCAGAAGATGCCTGTGAGGTGCCACCACCCACGGTGTGGACGCTTGGGGGGGGGAGTGGCTTGCAGCAGCGCCCGTTTACTCTGCACATTTCCTGGGACGCAGAGTGATTATTTAACGATCTCCCTGCCACCTCCCGCACGTACCCTTTGTCAGGCTCCAGAAGCCTGTTTTAGTATGCTTGAAGATCAAACTCTTGGAAGGTTCTGGGTTAGTAAGTTTTAGGGCACCTGTGAGTCTGACACTCGGTACCTGATGTGCCCACTAGGAGCGCCTGGAAACCGAAAGGCCTGGCCGAGCCGAGGTCTTGACCTCACCGTGTCTGAGCTGGGTGACTCGGGGGCCATGGTTTCTTCACCTAAGGGGTGGGTTTTAATGGCGCGGACCTTGAGCACTAGAGGTGTGTGTGAAGCTTCGAGCGCAGGACCTGGCTCAGAGTGAGTAGCTGTCTGCATGGGGCTCTTGCACAAGTTCAGTGCGGCCATTGTGCAAATGAACTAAAACTCTGCTGGCTGTCTGGTTTTCAGTTGGTAACTGTCAGATGCCAGGTACCTTTCTTGACCCTCTCCATATTTAGTTTATGTAAAGCACACACCACAGGGTTAGTCGTATCCCCCTTTTACAGAGGAGGAAACAGAGAGGCTTAATGAGTTGGTAAGTAGCAGAGTCAGGATCAGCCCCAGGTCCATCGGACTCAGATGCCCATTTTTCCCTCGCCGTGCAGTGTGTGCCACTGCTTCTCCAGGAATTGTTTTCTCCTGGTCACGGCGGGTCCCCAACTGACGGAGGACTCTGAAAGCAGATACCGTCACAGTAGTTAGCACAGGCAAGAAGCTACTCAGTCTTCTGTAGAGCGCAGCTTTCCTCTCTCCGCGACACGCGTTCCGGCCTTCCACTGTGAGAGATGACGTGGTGGTGGAGGTGGTTGTGGGGGGGGGCGGGGGGGGCGTCCCGGGGGGGGGTGTCCCATGACCCCCGGGGCTGGGCAGTCTCTTTCTCCAGGGAGCGCAGAGGCAGGTGCCCTCCAGTCCGCCCAGAGGCTCCCCTTGCTTGCAATAAGGAGTCTGCCCTTTAGAAAGGGTGCAGGGGTGAGGAATGAGGCCGTCCTCTGTTTTGGGGTCATTGGCCCTCATCAGGCAGGCGGTTTGTGGTGGCCGCGTCGCCACATCTGTCGCCGCCTTCCCGGGCCCCTTGCGCTCACAATTAAGGTTCATTAGAGACCCTGTCAGTCACATCGTGCCCAGAATCTGCCTTCCAGAGGCCTGGTGAGGGGCTGCCGCCAGGCCCTCCCCTTTGCAGACGATTACCAACCGAATCCTGGGTGTGTGGTGTGCAGAAGAGGGAAGAACGTGCTTGTAAAACTCCAGACCCACCAGCCCCGGGGGGCCAGTTACCTTGTGTGTAATTGAAACCTTTGCGCCAAGACCCAAATTGGTGTTGCAGATGGTGCCGGTAGGAGCTGTGTCGGGGGAGGCTTCGGAGTCGGTTCTCTGACAGCAGGCCACTCGAGGAGGGACTCGGGGCCACATCTAGAGGAGATTTAATTATCGTTAATCTCCCTCTGCCCTCTTCCTGGAATGTGTAGGCGCACTTAATTACTACTGACTGGAAGCTACAATAACACTCTGGGTTCAGAACAAAACCCTTTAGGAGATTTGCCCCAGGCTGGAGATGATGATTCTTTATGCAAGAGGATTTCCCCTTGACCGTGCTGAACGCAAATCAGGAGAAAGGGATGTGCGTCAGGCCCTGGGACTTGCTTGCTGCTGCTTCCCCGACACTCTCACACCCTGTCTCCTTGACCTTCCACTTCCGAACCCTGCCTGCCGGGAGCCACGTCTCCAAGCCGCATTGCTCACCAGGCCCTCGCTGAAAGCAGGTTCAGGGCCTGATGATTGTGCACCATTGGTGCCGAAGGGCCCTCCGGTTCCAGAGCACCTGTGGGACGTGACACTGCTCGTCCGTGTCCCCGGGGTCTACACAGCGCCCGGCCGCATCCTTGATGCTAAATAGTGGTTGATGATCCAGTAAACACAGCCATCCCCAGACCTTCCACACATGTTTTCCGTGTAGTCGAGGGGAGAGGGGAGAGGGGCGGGAGGCCTCGGCCCCACGTACTGGCCCCGGCAGCTGGCAGGACGTGGGGAAA
This sequence comes from Hyaena hyaena, assembly GCF_003009895.1. Lineage (NCBI taxonomy): Eukaryota > Metazoa > Chordata > Mammalia > Carnivora > Hyaenidae > Hyaena > Hyaena hyaena. Next base: position 4,697,098 of record NW_024080667.1, on the reverse strand, counting down.
CCACTGCGCTTCTTTAAGATGACCAGATTCACCCCTTAGCTGGGTCTGGCGCACCCCGAGGACCTAGGGGACCTTGAGTAAGCTGCGTCGGCTCTCTGTGCCTCTGTTTCCCCATGTGTGCGGCATAGTGAGTTACGAATTCACCTTGTTCTCAGGCCGGGTGGGAGGACTGAAGGGAGCGCTCAGGGCAGCCTTGGGTGCCCATGATGAGTGCTCCGTGGGTCACACCAGCTGCTGTGACAGAGAAGATGGTGCACTTTCCTTACGGGCTTTTGTGACAACGGGTAGTGAGTGCAGAAGAAATGCAGAAACTGCAGCGGCCCTCCCGTTGCAGCTCAGCTGTCCTTGTAAGAAGGGGTGTGTCCCTTGTCAGCACACTCTGTGTCGTCTTGTTCGGTTGGGGGGGTGGGGGGGGTGAGTGCCGCTTGGTCAGGCTCTGGGAGGTGGTGCTATCTTCCTTCGGGAAGGGGGCGGTGGGCGTGCCACGTCTTCCCACAGTGACAGGTGGGCTTTAATGCCATCACTCCTAGTCCTTTACCTCTGGGGTCTTGGCAGCAGAGGCATGAAGCAGGGGGTGTGGCTGATGGAAGAACTATGTCTGGGAGTCCGGCCCAGAGGCTGGCCCCGGGAGCGTTGGATGCAGCTCGGGCTGTTGGAGGCAGTGGAGACGTGGTCCTGTGTGCCCAAGGCAGTCACTTGTAAGGACTGCCACCCATCCCCATGCAGCCTGTCGGCCCAAGGCACCTTTCGCCTCATTTAGAGCAGTCTAGCGGACATTTACTGCTACTCCCCCTCTCTGTTACTGGATTATTCTGACAGCCTCTGGACCTCCCTGTCTGTAGTCCCACAGCTGCCCCACCTGCTTATCCGCAGCCAGAGTAACCTTTCCAAAAAGCAGTTTTCATCATGACCCTCCATGGCCCCACCTGACTCCACGCTGTCATCAGGATCAAGGCCAGAGAACTGTCTGGGTTTAACAACTCTTGATCTGACCCCGTCACCCCCTCCTCCCCCTGCCCTGCCCCGAGGCCCCTCCACTCCAACCATACTCACCTGCTAGGATTTCCCAAAGGCCCTGTGCCCCGCCTTGTTGCATCTTTGTACGCGCTGTCCCTGTGCTGGGAGCACATCTGCAGCAGCTCTGCTCATCTTTCAGACCTCTGCCTTGGCCTCGCTCCCCCACCCTGTCTCTTGGTCGCCCCAGCCATGGCACTCCCCTGGACTCTTCGGTGGCTCCCACTGCCCACTGCGTTCTCGGAGGGCAGGGACCTTGTCTGCTTTGTTCACCTTTGTGTCCTGAGTGCGTGGCATGTAAGGGACCCCCAGTAAAGGCGTGCCCACGCCTCTCCTAAGCGCTGGAGCCTGCGCCGAAGCACGGGGATCAGAGTGGTTAAGTAAGATAACGTTCGTGTCCAGAGAGGCCACGGTCGTGGGGGAGCCGGATATCCGGATGGATTTAATACAAAGGTCCTGATGGAGAGGAGTTCGGAGCTCTGTGGAGGCAGCGTGGAGGGGCATCGAGTTCACCCCTAGTGGGTAGGTTTCAGGGAAAGCTGCTTGGAGCCGGCGAAGCCTGAGACAGGGTGCTAGGAAGGGAGCTCGCTGGACAAAGATCGCGTAGGAGTGTGTGTTTCCGTCCAGATTAGGACCTGTGAGTTGATGCCTAGGAAGCTTCGGGCACTGGTTCAGGCCTCGTGGGTCCCTTGCCGAAGGGCAGGTGATGGGTGCGCGTTCCCGTCTCGCTGAGGACCAGCTGTTAGTTGCCACTTTCTAGCCGCGTCATGGAAGGGACCACAGTCGATTATTTGTAGTTTTAAGCCTGGAGCTGGGAAGTTTTGCTCTGTGAGCCTGCCTGCTTCTGGAAGAGCCCCCAGCGGTTCTCTCGTGGGCAGCAGCCACCTTGCTGGCTCCGTGGATGCCGAGCGCTTTGTGGGACTGCGGTGCCACTGGCCTCTGTCTCAGGTGATCTCACAGGGACCTCGGGCTTGAACATCTCTGTCCCCTCCCGGTGTCTCCCTGGCCCCCGTTGGTAACAGCTGCTGCTAGGGGCACCCACAGTTGGCTCCCAGCTGTCTGTCTCTCCTGAGCTCTTGGCTTGCGGTGGAGGAAAGGGGCGCAGAGGCTCTGCCTGTGTTCCTGATCCTTGTTACCTTTCTCACTTAGGTTTGGTAACTTCTCGGAATTGCTGGGGGGCGCATAGGGCATCCTTCAAAGGAGAGCTAAGGCACCTGTGTGAGAAGACTGTGCCCCGGTGTCCTGATGTCCCAGGCAGAAGACAGCGACGTGGGTGTTGGCCACGTGGGGAAAACCGCTGCCTCCCCCTCGCCCCTCGGGAGCTGAATAGGCAAGCATCCCCCTGGATGGAGCTGGGGGGTTTTGTTTTTCTGTCTCATTACAGATCACCTGTCCCCATGCAGGATATTTAAGTCCATTAGAAATTAGAAAGTGCCATACAGTACATACAAACGAGAAATGCGGCCCCCAAGTCTGAGGGGCTCTTTAGTTTTCCCTGGAGTTACGTTTGTGTCTTCAAACACATCGACAGGGCCGCCTCGGAGGCTCAGTTGGTTAAGCCTCCGACTCTTGGTTTCGGCTCAGATCATGATCTCCTGGTTCATGAGTTGGAGCCCCATTGCAGGCTCCGTGCTGGCAGTGGGGGCCATGCTGGGGACCCTCTCTGTCCCTCTCTCTCTCTACCCCTCCCCCACTCACACTGTCTCTGTCTCTCTGAAAAATGCATAAATAAACTTAAAAAATGTAAATAAAACACCTTGACAGAAGAGCTCTCCTGTGGCCTGCGGGACGTGCCCTCAGGCAGGAGCAGGTCCGGCCTGTCTCGTCCCTGGCCACGGCTGCCCCCTCTTGCACTAAGGGGTCGATCGCCAGGACTGCTGAAAAGGTGGCAGGAGGCGGGACCGTGGGCTTCACCCTTGGTGAGAGCGTCAAGCTGAATGCGAACTTCTTGGTCACCCCGTTGTTTCCACATTCCTTCCATTCCGGAGACCTGGCGAGAATCTGCCAATGCCCCACAGGCTTTGCAGACCTTCCCCTAATTAAAGGGCCTCCCAGCTGTGTGCACGGCTCCTCTGCCTCAAATCTCTGCCCTTTCGTGTTTGTGTTTAAAATTCCATCTTTCCAAAATGTTTGCTGCTCAGCAAGTCTCCTCGCAAGCCCCCACTTTTGTCGAGGGGAAGTCTTTTTCTCTTTGGTTTCTGTCCTGCTGTGCACAGGAGACTCGCGTCTCCTGGGGGTGGATCATTTGTGCGGGTGCCCCGTGGTGCTTTCTGTTAGACTTGCTGTGCGTGCGTTGCCGCATTGCAGGCCCTTGGGGCCCAGGCCCTTGCCCTCTGGAGGCACAAGGGACTGGGGTGTCGTTGGGGCTTCATTCTGGGCAAAATGAACAAAGAGCGTGGTCCTCCCGTGGTGCTGGCTAGTGGGCAGCAGCCCTCCCAGCTCAGGGAAGTAGTTCAGGAGTCTGATCTAGGTGAGGATCACCGGTGGCAGGAGGTGGCGCTCTTCCGAGGGGGAAAAAGATACGTGGTTCCTGACAGCCGGAGCTGGGAGGCGTGATTCATCAGAAACACACCAAGATCCCTTCCTAGGTCTTGTGCTGCCCTAATAGAATTCCCCAGTGGGGGTCCCTGGGGGGCTCAGTTGGTTAGGCATCCAACCTCAGCTCAGGTCATGATCTCACGGTTCGTGGGTTTGAGCCCCGCCTCGGGCTTAGAGCCTGGAGCCTGTTTCAGATTCTGTGTCTCCCTCTCTCTCTGCCCCTCCCCTGCTCACACTGTCTGTCTGTTTGTCTGTCTCTCTCTCTCTCAGAAATAAAAAATTAAAAAAAAAAAAATTCCCCAGTGGGAACGGGGTCTCTCTGGCTTCTGCCTTTTAGGACCCACGTGGTACTCTATTGCCCATGGACCCCGGGGATGTTTGGAGAGCCTCCACTGAGGAGGTCTGAAGAGCATCTCTCTAGGTTAGGTCCTACCTTCTGATCGACGACAACCATGGGACAGAAGAGTGAGTCGCAAAGAGATCCCACCTGCCCAGGACCCAGAGAGTCAGAAGGGAGGCCGTGCCGCCTGGCAGGCCCTGGGCCTGGGCAAGCAGTGCCCGGGCCACCCTGTAGAACGCGTCTGGTTGGGGAACAGATCGAAAGCACTCAAGAGCAGCGTGGCATGCCTGGCCTGTCTCCCTAACGTTCAAAGTGGGCTCAGCACGTGGGGCGGGACATGGAGCGCATCCTTCGGGGGCCTGGGGTTTCCGACACGGGTCCCTCAGCAGTCCCTGTAAGAGGGGATGGCGTGCTCACTGCCAGTGGCCAGGTCTCCCTCAATGACGGGAACGCTGAAGCTGATGGAGATCCTGTCGTGGGCAGGAGGGGAACACTGCTTCCTGTTGGGGTGGGGGCTCTGGGGGGTGGGGGAGAGCACTCCTGGAAGGGAGAAGAGGGGGTAGTGTAGGTTCTGTGTACAAATAGAGAAATCTCTGCAGAACTTTGAATTCGAACATGAGACAGGCGGGAGCCTGTCCTTCCTTCTCCCTCGTGCTATGTCTGGGGCCTGAGGCCATGCACCTGGGAGGCAGCCCGGCTCTTGGGCACTCTCCGATAGCACACAGTGCCTCACTCAGTAGATGTTGTGTTCAGTTTTAGGAAGAACGTCACAGGCTTCTGATTAGCTCCAAAGGCCATTTCCTGGATGGTCATAGAGATAAGTACATAGACTATCTTTTTCTTTTAACATACTTTTTTTTTTTTTTACTGTTTATTTATTTTTGAGGGAGACAGAGACAGCATGAGCTGGAGAGGGACAGAGAGAGAGAGGGAGACACAGAATCCGAAGCAGGCTCCAGGCTCTGAGCTGTCAGCACAGAGCCCGACGCAGGGCTCGAACTCACAAGCCAGGAGATCATAACCTGAGCCGAAGTCGGATACCCAAGCAACTGAGCCCCCCAGGCACGCCTAGACTGTCGTGATCTGTGAGACTTTGCAGGATCTTAAGGCTAAAACGAACCTTGCTGGTCATCTAGTCTAGTGACTTTCAGATATTTCTTTAATGCCTGGAACCCTCTTTCAAGTTAAATCTTAACACAAAATTTGCACGGAACAGTGGTGGGCATGCCCTCTTAACCTGTCACCCTGAGCCCCTCTCCACCAGCTCCCCGTCAGGCACCTCTTCTCTGCCTTGGAGAACCAAAAGACCCATCTGATTCACTTGGTCCATTTTAGAGCTAAGGAGACTGAGGACCAACGCCCGTTTCATTACTGACCCAGCTCCGGCTTCCTGGCTAATGATGCGTCCCCTTCTCTGTGCTCTCTGTATGAATTTGTTTTGATGTGGGAAAGCTCTGGGTTGTCCGGGGCGGAGGTCCAGCAGTTACTGTGAGTGAAGGGAAAAGTAACATTGCCTCTGGCCCCCGATGCCCACATGCTTACTAACCGGGACTTAGATCACATAACGTATTTATCCTCTGCTGAAAACCTGAATTGATACTCTTGCATTTGCATTGAACTGAGAGTTCTGTGGATGTGCCTGTGCTTTCCTCCCCACCTGGGACATTCTCTCTTGATTTCTTTTCTTTTTTTTAACAGCAGCTTTATGGAGATATAATTCACATACTATAAGACTCACTTCTTTTAGGCTGTGCGTTTCCGTGGTTTCCAGCATATTCCCTGGGTGGTGCGGCCATTCTGATTCCATGCCACCCTCCTCTGTCCAGGCGGGCGCCTCTTCTCCACCCCAGCCCCACAGGCTCTGCTGTGACCCCCACCCCCCCGCTCTCCCTTCCCCGGGAGCTGTGGGCAGCCCTCCTCCTCGTTTCCGTGGCCTCCCGGCCTCCCTGTCCATGGCACGTAGCACATCGGGACTTCGTTCGTGTCCCCGTCTATCCTCCTGTACTTTGAGCTCCTTGAGGGTGGGGACGCCATATTTAACCCCTCCTGCACTTGGGTGGGTTTTCTCTGCAGCTACAAATTTGAGTTTTATCTCTTAATGGGCCAGAGTGGAGACAGAGGAGCTTTTGATCCTGGAAGGACCCAGCCAATGAAAGGGGACACAGCGGTCCCTCCTGAGGGCAGCCCCCTTCCTCGGTAGGAAGAATCACAGATTTTTCTTGGTGCGTGCTCATTTTCTCTGGGTGACTCAGTGAAATTAAAACAAAACCTGATGAGGCATCCATCCAGTGGAAGGAATCCAGTGGGAAACATTGTGGCCAGCCAGCCTGGATGGTTTTTGCGCTGGTGGCGGGGGGGCGGGGGCTTGTTCTGGGCATGCCCCACGTAACGTGGCACGACAGTGCTGGCCTCCGGCCCCGCTCACGCACACACAGACGGCACGAACGTTTCCACTTGAAAGGAACCAGCCGCGTCACTGGAATTTTGGGAGGCTGTTAGGGTTGTTTGGAAGTTTGTGGTCTTTTGAGAGTTTGGGGAGAATGTGTGGTGGAAAGAGCCGGAACTCTGGCATATGACTCAGTGGCCGCGTGGCTCTGAGCCTCTCCTGCTGCTCCCAGCACCGTCCCCCCCCCCCCCCGGGGTCAGCTGTAAGGATCCCTGTGGGGAGGCCTCGGCAGGGGGTGGCCTTGCTTTGGGGGCCTACCCGCGCCCACTCTGGAAATCCTGTCATTGTGCTGGGACACGCAGATGCGTATCCAGTGCCCCCGCCATGCTGAGCCCTCCCGGGCCAGCCCGTGTGGCAGCTCGCTTCTGGCTTGGGCGGCACACACCCTCTGTCACGCCTGTCCCTACCAGGATCGCAGTGTGTGGATTTCCACGGTAGCCTGTCTGTGGCTTTAAGGAGGGCTTACCCATGCAGGTTTCGTGTATGCGTCCTATAAAGCCCGAGGCCGGGCCCAGACCCCTGTGCAGGTGACGAGCAAGGGGGTGGATTCTTCGAGCAAGGGGGTGGATTCTTCGTTCACCTTCCACCCTGAGATGGTGCTGCTTTATCCCCGGGCCGTGGTGAGGAGGGAGGGTCACGTGGACCTAATCATGCAAACCCCGCTTTGGCCAGTGCTCCTCTCTGCCGCCATCCAGGTGGTGAGCCTTCCAGCTGGAATCGTTCTGTCCCACAGCTGCTCGCCAGGCAGCAGGCCCGGGGGGGTGGGGGGGGGGAGAATCTGAAACAGACTCCATGGTCATCATGGAGCCCAGCGCAAGGTTTAAACCCACGACCCTGGAGTCATGACCTGAGCCGAAATCAAGAGTTGGACGCCCAACCAACTGGGCCACCTGGGTGGGTGGCTCGGTCAGTTAAGCGTCCCACTTGGGCTCAGGTCATTATCTCACCGTTTGCAAGTTGGAGCCCTACGTCAGGCTCTGTGCTGACAGCTCAGAGCCTGGAGCCTGCTTCAGATTCTGTCTTGTCTGTCTGTCTCTCTGCCCCTCCACCGCTCATACTCTTGTCTCTCTCTCTCAAAAATAAGTAAACATTAAAAAAAAAATTACAGAAACTGAAATAGAGGGTGGAGACCCCCTGTCCTTCCCGTGAAATTACAGGGCCTTAGTGTAAAGATCACATTATCAATGAGTTGTTTTCCTGTAGTTTTTATCTGGTCTTTTTCCATGAAAGATTTGAAGTGATTTCTAAGAACGCAGCCAAGGCAGTAATCCCCTAACGACAAAGACTGGGAGGCAGGACCATGGAACATCCAGCAAGAGGGTCCTGCCCACGCTTGCCTCTGTATGTTGCCGAGAGGTGGGGGGTGGGGGTGGGGGTGGGGCGTCGTCACGCCCCTAGGGCAGAGAGCCCAGAGTCTCCATCTGCCTTGAGGTGTCCGCAGTCCTGGACATGGCTCTGGAACTCTCAGGCACACCCACCCTCACCTCCAGCCAGCCACCCGCTGGCCCCCTCTCCAGTGGGAGAACATTCTGGAGCTTTCAGAACATTCTTACTCTACCAGAGGGACCATGCTCCTGTGCACTTGGGCACTGTGTCACCAGCAACAGAAGCCCCTACGGCGTTAGGCCCCCCACCCTTGTCCTGAGGAGAGAGACCCCGTCCCTAATGTGTGCAGCCCACAGCCAAGGCCTTCTGGCCTGGAGGAGTATAGGCTGGGGAGTCACTGCCTCTCTGCAGCGTTAGGGCTGCAAGGAACAGGCGGGGGTCCTTGGGCTCCCCGGGGAGAGCAGCCTGGTCGGAATGGACTGATGGGACATCAGGGCAGTGGGCTCTGCCCGGGATAATTGCCTGCACAGGCACCGAGGCCACAGTGACCTCTATCTGGGGACTTCTCTGCCTCTGGCTTCTTGAAGGTGTTTGTGCATTGTGCTCCATCCCTCAGGGAAAGGCCTTAATTAAAAGGAGCAGGCAGGTTAGAATGACCCAGAATTCTCTAGACTCCCCTCCACCAGATGTGGACTTATAGCCCTGGCCAGGGGATGGATGGTTAATTTAATTAGGCTCCAAGTGCCCGGTTCACTCCCTTCGGGGAAGCGTAAGGTTACATGTGGACAACAGGAGCCTTGTGTGTGTGCCCGTGGCTGACTCACAGATAGTGATTTTCATTTTTCCTTTTAATTTGCCCTCGCTTTGTTCTGCCCCTTCCTGACCCTTCTTTTAGAAAACTGCTCTGGCCTCTTATTCCAGGCCGTGAGCTTCTAAGAAGGCAAAGCTTTGGAGTCTTGAGTATGAATGGCTGAAACCCAGCCCAGGAAGTTCACCTCTATTCTTTCTCTCCGGGGTGGTTTGGGGCACCTGCCGAAGAAAAGAAAAGGGGAAGGGACTTGTTTGCTGAGAACATTCTTTGTCATTGATGGCATGTGAAAAATTCGTTTCTAAGTAGAATAAAGTATCTGTTGATCAAAAACAAATTTCTTAGTGTTAGCTCTGTTTGGACAGCTTCGTTCAGACCCTGAGTGAGGGCTGTCCCCCCAGCCAACAGTGGCGTGCGTGCCTGCTGTGAGCAAGCACTGAGGCTGCTGGAGGGCACTCCAGGTACCAGGGTCTTAGCATGCAGTTCATCGTGTTTCAGTGTTTCTAAAATTGGGAAATTGTTTCTTATACTTGACGTGTACACTTAATGATATTCTTTCTCAGTTGTGCATCCTACTAAATAATTCACAGGCTTTCGATGAAGAATAGTCTTTCATTTGAGAAATACCGTTCTTAGAGTCCAGTGATGGCTGAATTAGGAGAGGGCTGGATCTGAAATTGGAGGGAGGGACAGCACCCCTGTGTGGGTGTGGTTGGGAGTTGGGGGCCGAGTAGCCTTCGGTTCAGCAGGTTCGAAGTGCCTGTTCCTCGCCAGGCTCTATGGCGGGTGCTGGGCTTAGAATCCCTGCTGAGGTCCAGGCGGGACTGGAGGGCTTCGCGTGGGCAGGGAGCCCCACTGCACAGCCTCTTCCCAGTGCTGTCTCCCTGTCGTGGGAGGGGTGGCTTTGTGGCTGCATGTGCTTCTGTCTTCCTTACACTTGCCTTGGGGCCCCCTGCCGCAGTGCCTGTGTGCTGGCTCTTGCTCCCATCGCAGCGCCCCCTGCCCCCCTTTCCTTCATTCATGTGTCATCTCTGTCCCAGCTCCTGGACCGCTGAATGCCCACAGACCCACCCTCGTCGCTCAGGATGGCTCCTTGGGCCTTGTCTGGTCCCAGCGGCCGGAGCCAGGCTGGGAGAGCAGGCTGCGTGAGGCTGTCTTGTCTGCCACCAAGTCCATGGCACAGAGCACAGGCCTGGTGTGGGCACTCCGCATCATTAAGTGAAACGAAGGTCTCGTTGAGGTGGGTGTTGTAGCCCCAGTTCTGAGGTTAGGGAAGGGTACGCTCAGCCAGAAGGTGGCAGACCAAGGATTTGAACTTGTGTTTGATTGCAAGGTTGCTGTTTTCCAGAAAGCCACATTGCAGGTCGTTTCCACCACCAGCACGGTGCATTGCTGCAAGCACTCTCTTTAGTTTTATATTTCATTCGTATTTGTATTTGTTTTAGGGGAAAGAGGGGGAAAGGTTGTAGCCTTCGCAAATATAAAAGGATCAAACTGTAGGCAGAGACCTCTGCTGGCCTCCTGGAGCTCCAGCATCCTGACACCTCGTGGCCCGGGGGCAGGCGCCTCTGTCGCAGGGAGTGGAGCGGGCCGACCAGGCGTCTGCCCGGCCGTGATTGCACCAACATCACTCAGCCAAGTGTGCAACCCAGCGGACAGGGTCTGTTTTCGATTCTTATCTCTCTGGTGGTGGGCTCTCGGCCAGCGGGCAGATCAAAAGATGGAATGTGTTCGTAGGGCCATGTTTTTAAAAACCGAGGGACAAGGGTGCACTTCTTAAAGACGGGGGTGCCGTGGATTAGATTATCCGTGGAGTTGAACTGGTCTGGCTTTTGTGCTTTTTTAAGGGTTCATCTCAATTTTCTTTTTCTGGTTGAACAATTGTTTTCAACATTAATAACTAATGGAGAAGGGGAAGAGGCAAAGTAGAACCACATGGCGGCCCGGACACGAACCTCACTTGTGGCCGGAAACTTCTGATTTGTATCTCTTTTCATGGGATCGCTGTTGAGTTAGATAGTAGAAAAGCATTTGGTTTGGGGCGACGGCAAGAGTGGATGTCCTTGTTTTCAACCTAGCCGTTCTGTATGTTACATGTCCTTTCCTAGACCGCTGGCGACTGGCGCTGTGACTTTGGGCACGTTCTTTCTCCAAACGGTCCACATCTGGAGTGTCTGAGGACTAGAGGAGGTGGTGCGAGGAGCGTTTGTGACACAGTCAGGTGTTGGCTGTGGCAGTCTGCTCATCTCGATCCTCATTATTAAAGGGTCACTGGCCACTGTTGCTCAGGGCGCCCTCGCTCTACCCCCTGGGGTTTTTCTCTCCTTGTCCCAGCTCATTGTATTCCTCTCCACTGCCCCCTTCCTCCAGTCCCCCCACTTCCTCCAGTCCCCCCCCAATCAGTGAGCCCGGTGATGATGTCACTTCCTCGGGTGTAAAGAGCCGGGTGGTCCCTGGGGTGTGGCCTCAAAGGAGCTTGTGGCAGTGGAGAAATTGGCGGAGCCTCGAACTTCACCACTAGAATGGCGGCTGAAACTCTGTCCTGCTTACTGTTCCAAGTCACTGGGAATTGAGTTTAAATCCCCCCAGCAGCCAGGATTGATCCTACACCTTTGGTGTTATCTGAACATTCCTTGCAGAGGCCAGTTTGGATGGGCAGTTTGGGTTTTTTTGTTTTTGTTTTTGTTTTAATTTTTTTGTTTTTAATGTTTTATTTATTTCTGAGAGAGAGAGAAAGAGGCAGCTTGAGCAGGGGAGGGGCAGAGAGAGAGGGAGACACGGAATCTGAAGCAGGCTCCAGGCTCTGAGCTGTCAGCATAGAGCCCAACACGGGGCTTGAATCCACGAACCATGAGATCATGACCTGAGCCAAAGTCGGATGCTTAACCGACTGAGCCACCCAGGTACCCCACGGGCAGTTTGGACGGAACTATCATCCATCCGGCCCTTGGGTACGGGCACCAGACAGGGGTTCTCGCCTTCAGAGGCACCAGAGCCAATGACACACACACCCCAGGGTGAACTCTTGGCTTTGTTTGGACCTGTCCTTTCATTTAAATTACTCTACAAATTCCTGATCCTTGAGACTTAATGTGATTTCTTCTACTCTCCTAAGCACTTGACAGGACTGAGCAGAGGGGTAGCCTTGGGGTTGAATGTAGGGAACGTGTCGGTCACTGACTGACTGCAGAGAGAAACTGCCTGTATCCTGGGTGTTGGTATAAGCCCCTCTCAGGATTAGTACCCACTGCCCCAGAAGAAGTCAGCACATGTGCAGGCGCCCCGGCCACACCATGTGTGTCGCGGGCCGTGGCCTTGGTAGGCTCACAGCATTCAGAGAACGTTAAGCAGCGAGGAAGGAGTCAAGGGATAGCCGATAGCAGTATTAGGACAGCCATCCCCAGAGCATTTGGGATTCAGCTGACATCAGTGTTACTACAGGAATTCCAAAGAATTTGGCCTCTTGATAAAGAAGTTGAGTTTGGGCTGGATTTTTAAGCGTGGTAGGATTTGAGAGAAGAGCGCGGCTGAGTTGCCAGGTTTAGCAAAGGAAACGTATGTGCCTTGTTTTTGAGATTCATTTTGTATCTGAAATTAAAAATTAACTGCCTGATCCTGTATTTTCTCCAGCAGCCCTACGCGGGGGGTGTTTTTCGGTGGAGGAGGCATGTGCTAACTTGCACGTGGAGGGAGTGGGACAGGGTGGTGCAGGGAGGAGAGGGGTTAGGATGGAATGGAAGTGAGACCAGTTGGTGGGTGGCGCCAGGTCACGACTGGTGCAGCCTCGGGCAGCTGTGCCGGTACCCGTCTACGGGTGCGCCGTGCCATCCACACGTCTCGGTCCCCGTGACGACTGTCAGATCATTCTTCAGGGCACTTTATCTTTGATCAGAGAAGCAGGACTGATGGAGGGGAACAGAATACAAAAATATGGTCCCGCTTGAAAGTTTACCCAGAAGGCGAAAATGGTGCCTGCTCGGTTGAAAAATCAGCCGGCCGTATCCCATCCCAGATGCCTTCACGGAAGGGCACGTCTCTGCGCCTTCAGGAGTTCTCTGTGGTTTTCTGGGCACTGCCATAGTTTGTCAGGTACAGTTTAGATGTATGGTCTTCCTTCTGAGGTTGGTTAGTACCTGGCCATGAACTTCAAAAGTCCGGTCACTGGGGCGGCTGGATCTAGAAGCTCAGGTAATAAATATCATGCACTCTGCCTCACGCAGAAGCTTGTGCAGATTCTCTCCTGAGGCCTGCTGAGGCCCCGGGCCCTTACCCCCCACCCCTGCTTCCCAGGCAGAGAGAGTATATGCTGCGTATCTCCCCATCGCCCCTGGAGAAAACTCTTGGGGAGGCCCCATCCCCAAGCAGGCCAGGGGCTGAGGCTCACCAGTTGCCCATGGGCCGCGGTGGAGAAGAGGTCAGTCCTGCTTGGGCTTCATGGGCTTGAGTTTGTGACCAGAGTGGGAAAGGCAGGAGGGGCAGGCTCCAGGAGTGGCTCTGGATGACAGCTTGTACCACAGAGCCACCCTCTGCGCTGTTGCCTTAGCCCTGTGCTCTGAAGGACAGGACTTAAAAGTGGGAGGTGTGGGGTTCCTTCCGGTTCTTCGCACTGACCTTGAAAGTTACTCTGATCTATCTACTTCGACAGGCAGGGAGGGCTGGATCCCATTTTCTAGACCAGCAGCTGCCACATTGTTTGATTTCACAGGCCAGAAGCACTTTTTTTTTTTTTAAGGCGGGGTGGGGAGGGGGAGAAGGAAAAGCAGAAAAAGAAGAGTAGGTCATTGAGTTCCCAACTTGTAGAACAAAAACCAAGTAAACCTATCATTTCATAAAATTGAGGGCATCCTAATACCCTGTCTCCGAAAAGGCATTCTTCCAATAAGGAATGAGTGCGTTTAACTCTATGAGGAATTCAGTGTCGTTTAGATTTTATAGTCTTTCAATACCTGGAGTATTTTCACCAAAACAGTGACATTCTCACTACCGAGCAGCGGCTAGACTTGAACCTTGTCTCTTAGCTTTCAGCCTTGCCACCGTTGCTGTGTTCCTCGGGGTCTGTATTAATAAAAACCTGGGACTTTAAAACTCCAGTTCACTTACATCATGATTCATATTTGAGATTGTCTGGCTGGAAGCACAAGCGAAAGCGAAATTGGTCGTTGGCGTCCATCAGAGTTCAATTCTTGATGGCAGATTCTTTTGATGAAGATTCGTGCTGCACACCAATTTACTAACTTAGAAACAGAGCTGATTGGTGTTTGGGGTGCTTCATGTTATAAAATTCCTCCCTCCCGTACAAATATCTCATGCCTCAGGCACTGCCGTAGGCCCTGGGGATCTAGCAGTGAACAAAATTGAAGTCCCTGCCCTGGAAAAAATCCACATTCTAAGGAAGGGAGACAGACAAATAAATTTAAAAATCATTTCAGTTAGCGTAAGTGCTAGGAAGAAATGATTGAGATAGTTCTGATCCATGGATTAACCTTTCAGATGGCATTGAGGGTCAAGCCTGTTTTAAACCAAATCCTTTTATCTTGTGAGCTTCCCTGTGTTGGGGGATGTCACTGCCAAGGCCTGGTGGGGAAGGGGAAGCAAGTGGCTCCAGGCAGAACCGAGGGCAAGAAGAACTGGATTCTCCAAGGCCCGTTTTTACCCAGATCCCGAAGAAGCCGCGTGGTGAAGCCAGGTGGGACCTGTGGCGCTGCCATCAGAGTCACAGACAGCATATGATAGCGGGTACAGAGCGGGGAGGGTGGGCGCGTCGGTGTCCGATACCAGGGTGCATGCACGCCCTGTGCTGGACAGCGTATGGGATGCCGAAGTCTTGTCTTTTGAGATTCCCCAAATCATGATGAGCTGGTTTTGTTATCCTCGCTTACAGATAGGGACACTGAGTCTTCATAGAGAAGTAAAAATGACTTGCCCAAGGTCATGAGGACAATAAGCAGCGGGGTCAGGAAGTTGCGCTTCAGAGCCTGTTTGCCTATTCTCTGCCACAATCCAGGACAAATTGGGCCAGCAGTGCCGGGGCGCCACCCAGTTAGAATGGGGTTCAAGGAGAAGTCAGGGCCCAGCAGGTAAGCCGAGGCAGCGGCCCCACAGGATGAATGGTGATGCTTAGGAAAAGGGCTTGTCATGCTGGACGGCACACAGGTGCCCAGGGCCATCTTGCCAGGCCTGTGGCAGGAAGGCAAGGCCACTTCCAAATTCCAGCGGCCTTGGGTAGAAGCTGTTAAAAATCTTCCTTGCCTCAGCCGCACTCTCTTCCGGGCTCCGTGGCTGTTGGTTGCCGAGCAGGGGGTGGGGGCAGGGAGGTTATTTGCCACCACAGTGTGCTTTGGTCATTCACTCTCCTTCCTCTTCTGTGTCTCTTAAATCAGGCTTACCATCAGAGGGGGAGATTTCTGCGGCTACCGCCTGCTTCTGGTGTGGGCCGTGGGCGGCTTGATAACCCTGGGCCTCAACTGTCTCTAACCTGTAAGATGGGGATAATACAGGCCTACTTCACAACGTGCGTGTGAGCTCTTGGGGGTCGTCTGCCGTGTACAGAGGCCTGGTGTGGTACATGACAGATGCTTGGAGACATTGCAGGGTACCATATTCCCGTCACCAAAACTAACTTTGATTTGCCAGCCCTATGTTGGGGCGCCCGGCTGGCTCAGTCAGCAGAGCATGAGACTGTTGATCTTGGGGTTGTGAGTTTGAGCCCCACATTCGGTGTAGAGATTATTTAAAAATTAAATTAAATTAAATTTAAAAAGGAAGAAAATGGCCCTGTTGTGTTTGTGTGTGTTTATGGGCTGGGGACACAGGCAGGCGTTGCAGATTGTGTACAGGAGTTGGTGGTGCGCACATCTCTTGGGAGCCTAGGTGACTGGCAGTGGTCCTGGAGTCCGTGCGAGACAGGGTCACCGTCTTCCGGCTGTGCCAGCCAGGGCCCGACAGGCTGCTCGGAAGCACCCTAGGGCTTAGCAGAGGTGCCTGGAGAGGCCCCCGGAGGCTGGGAGGGGTCTTCTGGAGGAACGCAGGAGCTGCCCCCGCCGTCTGCTCCCCTGCCGAGCCGCTCTGCTGGGGATCTTCACCACGTGATTTAACTTTTCCATTTGGAAAGGCTCTTGGTGCAGTTGGCAGCCACTTGCCTGGTAAACGATATGGTGGGGCCTCCATAAACCCAGGCCCGTGAAAGGAATAAGTCAGCACATTGAAAATACAGCATGGAAGTGACTCAGGCACGAAGGAATCCATTTCTGAAAGTGCTGCCATCCCTTCCTGGAATATTTTGGTGGAAATTGATGTTTGAGTTGGGAGGAGGAGGAGGAGGAGGCCAGCGGCCTGGTTACCAGTAGGGCCACGTGTCACAGTCGGCAGCATCCGTCCTGGGATTTGGGCCCTGGGGGGGCCCTCCTCGGTGACATGGCTCCACGTGGGTCCCCCTGAGGTAAGCCAGCTGGAGCTTGGCGCTGGGGGAAGCTGGTGTGCAGCTACCTTTGCGGCAGGTAGGGTTGACTCCGCGAGCCAACCTGGTAATGCTTGGCCAGGGGCCTGGAAAGTACTGGAAACTCCACCCAGCATGGGAGCCTGTGGGAGTTCTCCAGCACGGACGGGTTATTCTCAGAGTTCTTTGGATTCCTGTGTATTTCAAATGTTTATCTTCTTCTCGGGACTTGAGCTTGTACTTTGCCCACCAGAGACCAATACCAAGCATATACACACTTAAATGTACCAGACCACCCCGGCGGCCCAGGTAATTGAAGCTGCACGCAGTTTTGGAAGGAAGGCTGTGCTGGAAATCACGCTCCGCCGTAATTCAAGAACAGGCTTCTTTATGGAGGGACACAGCCGGTGTCAGACACATGTGGAAAAGAAAAGAGCAGGCCCATAATTCGGGCAGGGCGCCAAGGGCCAGATGCTAAATATGCTGACCACGATGCGGCTCCAGTTGCCATTAACCAACCTGGCTTTGACGTGTTGTTTTAACCCCCCGGTTCTGCCTTTTCCTTTCTTTCTGCCAGGTCCCCAGTCTGTGTGAAGATCTCCTGTCTTCTGTTGACCAGCCCCTGAAAATTGCCAGAGACAAAGTGGTGGGAAAGGATTACCTTTTGTGTGACTACAACAGAGATGGGGACTCGTACAGGTGAGCTCCCGCCCCGAGAACGCAATGCCAGGTGCACCAGACAGGGCCCGGACTGGCCTTTGTCACCTGCCCAGCAGCACGAGGGTCCCTGAACTTTGATAGTCTCCCAACCCATCGGCCTTCTCTCTCTCTGACTTTCCTCCCTCTCTCCCACCCACCATCCCTTCCTGTCATCCATCCTGCCCTCTGGTAAACCACTGGCTGTTGGTGGAGTGCCTCCAGAAAGCATTGGAGATCCAGCAGTGAGCAGAGGGCCCCAGCCCTGACTGTCTAGCGGGAGGCGGCTCTTGTTACAGAATAGTAATTGCGTTAAGTCCTGCTGAGGGCAAGGTGTAGTGCGTGCACATTACGGAGCTCTTGGTCACACAGAAGATGCACCTAGCAGCTGGCTGCTGTGTGATGTGATTCGTGTAGCCAGGGCCAGGCTCATTCAGAATTTGAGGGTAGCCTTGGGGCGCCTGGGTGGCTCAGTCGGTTAAGCGTCTGACTTCGGCTTAGGTCATGATCTCACAGTTCATGGGTTCAAGCCCTGCCTCGGGCTCTGTGCTGACAGCTCAGAGCCTGGAGCCTGCTTCTGATTCTGTGTCTCCCTCTCTCTCTGACCCTCCCCTGCTCATGCTGTCTCTCTCTCTCTCTCTCTCTCTCTCTCTCTCTCTCTCTCTCTCAGAAATAAATAAAACATTAAAAAAGAATTTTTTTTTAAGAATTTGAGGGTAGCCTAGAAGAGGCTGAGGAAACTCCAGGAAAACTTCCTGAAGGAGGTGACACGTGAACTAGGTTTTTAAGGGTGTCTAGGCATCCTTCCTGTTAAACATCAGGAACCCCTAAAGTGTCCAGCATTTCTGTAATGGATTGCTGTGGTCAGTGCCTTGGAGAATGGCAGAGGGATGCAGTCTGCATTAGGTTTATTTGGAGGCCACAGAACCAGGGCTGAGTCTCAGGGCTTCAGCCTGATGCTCTTTGGGGGAGGGGGCAGCATCTGAGAAATGGAAGCAGGGAAAAAATACCTGGAGCCACGACGCTGGCTGCAAAGCAGCACGACCCTTGTAGCCACAAGGCCTTTGACAGGTTACTTACCATCTCTGGTCTTCGGTTTTCTCACATCTAATCTGGAAATCAGGGTCTTCATTCTTTCCAACTGCACGCACGGGGACGTCTCGGTAAGCCTCTACTGTGTGTGCCGGCGCTGTTTTAAGTCCCTCTTCTGCGGAACCTCCGTGTCTCCCCCCCCCCCACCCCCATGAGGATGCCAAGTAGCAAACACAGAGGTCATCAAGATTGAAAAGTGAATCAAATAAGTACAAAAGGAGAGGCAGGATGGAAAGTCCGGGATGGTACTTCTGTTAGTGGTCATGTGTGAAAGGCGACTTGACGAGAAGGTTCGGTCAGGCACGGGTCTGGGGGAAGAGCATTCTGGGTGTAAAGTCCCAGGCCGGAGCTGAGCCGGTCGGGCTCATGCCTGGCAGGAATGCCGGGGCTGGGGTGAGGTCAAGGGCACAGTAGGGCAGAAGGGTGGAGCACAGAGTTACAAAGGACTAAAAGAAGGGACACAGGCCAAGTGCTGAATGGCACAGACCCTGGTGTGAATTACGAAGACTTCATTGATCCTGACTTTACAGAGAGACTAGACAAGTGTTATATAATCGTGCTCCTTTGCCAGCTTCGCTTGGAAGGTAGGTCAGGAATAGATGTTGGCCCCGTCCACACCGGAGCCCCGAGCGGAGGTGGTGAGCAGCCATCCAACACAAGAGGCCGCAGTATTGCAGGGCCGGGGCGCGGGGGAAGTGGCAGTGAGGGGGATTGGAAGGTGGGGGCCGCTGCGGACTGAGATGAGGAAGACTGGGAGGAGCTTGGGATGACTGTTAGGTAGGACGTTGGAGATGTCGGGTAAGCTGTGATGGCCTGGAGTTCGCGAGCGAGGGCTGGATGAGGTGGGGGTGCGGGTGCGGGAGCCCCCGGCCTAGAGGTGCTATCATTGTATTTCTTCCACCTGAAAACTCCAGGCAGCTGTGTGCGGCAGCCCGGGGACAGCTGGGGTTGCTTCCATACCCAGCGTCTGTGCCCGGGCCGGGCTTCCCCAGTGCCCGCAGCCCCTGCAGGCTGCCCCACCGGCTCCCGCACTCCTGGGGCACCGCCTGGGGGACCTCGGCCAAAGAGGAGCCCCGGGGTGTCGGGGCATAAGACTTTTCTTTCCTTTTTCCCTTCTCGGTATAAAACTTCAAGGTCTTCTCATTCTCTACGCACATTTCCATCCTAACTGTGTTTGATCGTTTGCTTAAATAAGATCCTTATGGCGTGACCATTGCCAGCAGCCCTGTTTGAAACCTGTTAGCTCAAACAAAAAGCATTCTCTGAGGGAAATGAAAGGCCTGACTTTTGAAATCTAACCGTTCCTGTCCATCTGTCTTTTTTCAAATGGCCTCCATTTAAGCTCTTAAATGTGTTCTGAGTGCCCCTTCCACTGAGAATATTCTGGGTAATGTTATGATTTTTCCCCCAGCTACAATTACCCCGGCTCCAGGACTAACAGCTTCACATGCTGTTGTCTGTGAGCCAGGAGACATGTGAGTTACAGGCTTCTTGAAAATTCCAGGCCCCCGGTCTGCAAGAGAGATGGGCCCTTGTGTCTAATCAGGTCGCCTCTAAATGAAAGCCAGTCGGAGAGGGTCTTCCAGGCCCACAGGAAGGCGATGGCTGTGTAGCTGGGAAAACGAAGGTCAGACCCAGGAGTGTGCTGGGACGTCTTGAGAGGGGTACGTGGGGGGCGGGGAGGGGGCCTTGGATCCTCATCCGCTGGCCTCTGGCAAGTGCAGGCCCCAAGCCTGGTGGACACGTGAGCATGCCGGGGGCAGCGCCCCTCCACTAGACCTCTGTCTCAGGATCTGCTGGGAGGCCTTTGTTGTTCCTCAGAAAAGGCAGAGGGTGGCTTCCTTCTCTGCTGGTTGGAGGGCCACCAGCAGAATGCCCTCGGGTCCTTCTTTCCCACCCCGTGCAGTAAGGCTTCGGCCCGTCCCCCATGCTCCCCGCCCCGGGAGCTCTGCGCCGGGCGCCAGGGTGTGAGGCAGGCAGTGCAGGCTCCTTCCCCAGGCTCCCTCGAGGCCTGCAGACAGACATCTGTACGTGAGAGTGAGGGGACAGGGTGGGCGTGGGGTGAGGATTGATTCCTTCTCCCAACAGCTTTCTGAAGTGAGCGTGTGGTTGGGTGCCAGCATGTTCTAGGTGCTGAGCAGACGGTGGAGAGGAAGACAGGAAAGACTAGCCCTCCTGGAACCTCAGTTGGTTGTCTAAATGAATTCAAATTGAGTGAAACGAAAAACAGAGCCCCTTGGTTGCTCTGGCCCCATCGAAGACACTCAGCAGCCCAACCCAAAGCCAGTGGCCGCCATTTTGCACAGTGATGCTAGAGAACGTTTCTGTCTTGGAGGAGAGTTCTCTGAGCACAGTTCAGGGGAATGAAGAAAACATGCTGCAACGTAAGAACAGACGCATCAACCGTGCTCTGGAAGGGAGAGGCCTCTCGGCCAGGATGCGAGGGTGCTCAATGTCAGCTTCACCCCTGCCCCCTAAGCCAGATGGGTCCCAGCTTATCGGACAACTTTTCTCTGTGCTGTGCGCCCAGTCCAGGGTGGTCACCGAGCATCCTACCCCATTCTTGTGAAGTCTCTGTACCAGCAGAGAGGAGAACGGTGCAGAGGAATGGCCGGCTTGGAAAGAAGGGTTTTCACAGACTCCCTGGGCTTCAAAGTGGCCGGGGCCACTACCGCCTAGAGCCCCCGCTGGGAACCAGGCGCGGTGACTCTTCCCGCACTCGCCTCCTGGCGCCTGTGTGCAAAGTCAGCTGGAGGAGCGGCCACCCAGCTCACTCTGGTTCCAGACTTGTGATTTGTTAGTGGGGGTGCCCAGGGGTGCGGGGAGGGGGCGTGTCCCCTGGAAGAATGATGCTTGTGCACAGAATTCATTAACACTGAAGACAGCGACCCCCCTTTTCCATAGCATCAGTCCCACATTGAAAGGTTCTTTGGAGCTCTCCGCGACGCAGAGCTTGCTTGTCAGCGGGCCAAGTGGGAAAGGCAGCCTGTGTTTCTTACGGCGGAGACGTCGAGGGGTTTCCGTCCAGGACTGGGAAGGACTTTGTCCACAGCCCGTGGCACCCCCACTACCCCCTCCATTCCTCTCTCCTTTTCATTCTCATTCTTTCTCTGAACTCCACCTGCAGGAATTAATGAGCGGACACTCCCCTGAAGCTCCCTTTCCAGTACTCTGTGCCATTACTTGCTTTCCTGATGGGGCAAAATACTTTTTTTTTAATGTGGGAAGTCTTTGGGCTGGAAAAAGAGAGGCTGGCTCTCATTACTTGGCTGTCTTTATATGCGCCCATGGGATGTTGGGAAGGCTGTCCTGTTCCCACAGAAAACAAGACCCCTCGGGTTTTCTCACGCGTCACCAGCAGTTCCTGTGGGGCTGAGTATCTCACTGCCTACGTGACTGACAGCTCTCTTCTCTTCTGATCTTTAGTCATATAGGAAGGTCTTTGGAGTAAAGGTTTATCCAGAGCTGCCAGCAGGTCAGGGAGGTGAGAGGGGCATCTGTTGGTCAGTACGGTGGTGAGAACAGGGAAATTGGAAAAAGGGGAAGAAGGTGTCCCATCGTTGGCACTTAGTACATGCCAGGCTGTGGTCTGGGCACTTGGTGCTTTTTCTCCTTTGCTCCTCACAACAGCCTCCTCGTAGCAAATGGTAGCCTCATTTTATACACTCAGAAAGGGAGGCCAAGAGAAGTCAAGACGCTTGCCAGAAGTTCACAGCCAGTGAGAGATGACCCTCGAGGTTCGTGCCCAGGCCTGTCTGCCTCTGAGCCCTTGCTCTACAAACTTCGAGCAAGGCCTGGAAACTGCTGTGGATCATGGCTTTGCCTCCAAAGTGTCAGGCAGCTGGGGCTTGGGCTCATAGCTCATGGGCCGTGTCTTTCTGGAATGATTCATGTTATTTCTTTCTCCTTCCTCCCCGCCAGGTCACCATGGAGTAATAAGTATGACCCTCCTTTGGAAGACGGGGCCATGCCTTCTGCTCGGCTGAGGAAGCTGGAGGTGGAAGCCAACAATGCCTTCGACCAGTATCGAGACCTGTGAGTTTCTCCCTCCCCTCGCACTTCAGCTCTTGCGGCTTTGATCCGTAAATCACAGAGGGGAGTGTGGCCCAGGCCAAGCAGCCTTCCTTGAGTCTGTCACCTGGCTCACCTCACCAATTAAAACCGAGCACTCGCGCAGGATGCTGGGTGCCAGTCTGGCAACCGGGTCCGTCACAAGGGGACTCGGAAGGTGGTGGAGCACTACCATGTGTGACCTGCCTGTGCGGGTCCCCTGTCGTGCTTCATAATACTAGCAGGTGCCCGGGGACAGCGCCCACTGTGTACAGGACACGGTGCCAGATGCTCTCTGCACGGCCTGGCACACCCTCACAGACGTGATCGCTGGCTGAAAGAGTCTCTGTTTTTCAGAAGAAGAAATGAAGGCTCAGAAAGATTAAGGTGTTTGCCTGAGGCCGGAGGCAGAGCCAGGAATCAGTCAGGCCTGCCCAGCCTGTCCCTGGAGCTCCGAGATCCCTTCCTCAGACCAGCCACCACGGGGGAGCGGTGGAGGCCTACTGGTGGGCTTTGGCCACCCCTCTCTGAGCCACTGTGTCACTGCCTCTGCCTTGCAGAGCGTTTTTGCCGCGTCTGCTTAGATTCCTACGTCCCTTTTTTGCTTCCATCTGGTCCTTCCCTGCCCACCACTCCACCAAAACGAGCAGCTACTTAATTGATCGACCTTGCAAGGAAAGGCCCCAAAGGAGGTTAGCCTCTGAAGCATTTTTTTCCTTAATCAGTAGAATCTTCACCGTAAATCAAGTTCTGTACCGAAAATAGAGTGCAGCCGTAAAATATGCACTACCCCAAACGTGGGCATTTCGGAGAGGGATCCGCAGAGGTTTCTGTGAAGGGCCCCAGGGCAAGCTAAAATTTTAGGCTTCGCAAGTCGTATAAGCGTCTGTCCTTTACCCTCAGTGTTTTCTTTTTGTATATATATGTCACCCTCTAAAAACATAAAGACCGTCTCTTGAGCCTTAAAGTGGGTGGGATCTGGCCCTCAGGCCGCCGTTGGTCCCCACCCCCCCCACCCGGGTCTAGGCCATAGGCAGGAGGGGACATGAGAGCAGCAGAGCATCCGAGACGCCGGAACCGCCGTTCAGAGCTGGTGCCGACACACGCAGGGTGGCCATGTCAGGACTCCCTCCTGCGGACAGTCTGCGTCAGCTTCCAGCTCACAGCAGATTTGCTACAACACAGTTAGCAAAGAATTTCTTTTAGAAGCTGGTTCAGGAGGCAAAGTGACACTTTCTCAGCCTGACACACAGACAGAAACCCCATGACAGACGCATGGAATCCAAAAACCCAGCGCCAAGGAAGCCGGGAACGGGGGGCCCGAAGCATTTGGGTCGCCCCTGAATGCATCTCCGTGTAACTCGGCTTCATCTTCGGTATCTGTCACGTGCCAGACTGTATATTACCTTTCGTCCCCAAAAGAATCTCTGGGGAAGAGGGTTGTCCGTTCCTTACAGAGGGGGGGACCGTGGGCTCCTAGACGCCCCCTGACTCGCCACAGGACGTGGAGGGAAAGGGCTGGGACATGCGTGCGTGTTTGCTTAAAGTTGCTGATTTTCACAGTTAAAGCCAATCCCGGTGTTGAAAGCGCTCTCAGGCCCAGACCCGCACCGTCGGGGACCAGCTGCTTGTGCAGTGAGACTGAGAGGGGATGCCACTGTCTCATTTATTTGTAGTCGCTTCTTACTGTTCCCTTTACCCCTGGCCATATGCTAGGAAGACAGCGTGGCTCTCAGGCAAGGACTCCCAAGTGGAGTCGTCCCGTGCGGTGCGGGTGGCCCTGGTAACAAGAGGGACGTCGTGGTACGGCAGTTGCCGGCCAGTGACAGTGAGTGGGTCGTCCCCATTCTGCCAGCCAGTGGCCGGGTCAGAGAGCCGACACATGCTGCCCAAGTTCACGCAGCCAGTGAGCCGTGGGCCTGGGATGGGAAGTCATCCTCATCCGGCCCCAGAGTCCAAAGCCTATTCGTTTAGTCGCCCAGCCCTGAAGGTGCCCACCAGGTACTGGGGGTGCGGCCTTGAACGTGGCAGACCATGTTCTGCCCTCTCGAAGTGTCCCCTGTGGGAAGACGGCATGAGGGGCCCCACTGAGGGGTGGGGTGGAGAGTGACTCGCTGCTTTAAGTGGAGCAGTCAGGAAGGCTTCTGCAGGATGTGACCTTGGAGCTGAGGTCTGATGCCCAGAGGGGGCCGGCCATGCCCGAGCCAGGAAAGAGTGGCCTGTCAGAAGGCCACCTGTGCGGGTACCTCTTCGATTCTCCAAGGGTCAGAATGAGAATGGCTCCGATTTCTTTCAGACTTAAGGGTCAGAGCTGAGATTTCCCGAATGACGTGATTCAGACTCGTGGCCAGACCTGAGGAAGAGTCCCGCTCCGTCTTTGACTTTTCCCTCCCTCCCATCTTGCTGGTTCACATATATAGTGGTCGTTGTTAGGTGTGTGCCTTCTGTGGGCTCTTCCATCACCCCGCTCCGGGATGGCGAGGCCTGGGACTCTCTCCCTGGCCGTATCTCCTCACGCCGTCTGCCGAGGAGATTTCCCTTCCCCGGCAAATGTCTACCTTGAAGGTGGTGTACGTCTGTGAGCCCGTGCCCACCCCTGCAGGGGTGCTGACCCCGCCGTGGGGTGGAGAGGGACTGACGGGACTGCTTCCTGCATCCGAGTGAGAGATCAGCCTGGAGAGGCCCCGACCCTGCGGTGCTGTGGCTGTTGGCAGGCATGAAAAGCAGCCCAGAGGAGGCGCCTCTGTGCCCAGAGCATCTGTGCGCTGGGCTCGCGGAGAGGGGTGAGTCCTGGGCCTCTGGGTGCAGGTGCGGGGAGGCCTGCCTCTCCCCGGGTGCCACCACGTGGGTGGCAGTTAGAGCTGTCACTGGGGACCCAGAGCCCTGTGTCAGACCTCCCGCTGTTATCAGAGCACCGAGGACACTCTCTCCTGAGACTGTGTGTGAGGAGCACTTTCCCAGCTGGACCACACATGACGAGTTAAAAGGGGACACATTTCTGGGCTAAAAATTATGAAAACAAAAATATTCCCCCTCTTTTCTTCCCTTTTTAAAAAAAAAAATTTTTTTTTAACATCTTGGTACATTGTTCACCTCTTGAAGTTCCCATTCTCAGAGCGCCCTGAGTCGGTGGCAGCTACGTTGGTGACCACGGTACAGCCCAGAACATTGAGCTCTTCTCTTCCTGAGACTAGAGAGAAGTCAGCCGGGGGCTAGGAGACTGTTTATCTGCCTTGAGCACAAGCCAGTGGTTACCTGGGTGTTCCGGGGACCAGATCGTTGCACAGGCTGGAGGGGCACTAGGCACACCTTCCCTTTACCCTTCAGCTCTGTGCCCTTCCCATTAGAGAGGCTCGTTTGTTGTCATCCCCGGCGAGTGAAGCCACACAGCTCCCCTTCCACCTGCGTCCCCGTCGTGTTGGCAGAGGTCACCGTGAGGGGCCGGGAAGGTGGCTTGTGTCCCAGGCCTGGCAGGAGATGCCCAGAGCCTCAAGCAGACCCACCTGCCAGGCAGAAAAGTGCCGCCGCCACGAGAGCAGAAGAGGCATCTCCGGGGCCTCCATTCCACACTGGAGCGTGGGCTGCGCCCCAGAGGTGTTGAGGGGCATGAAGAGCAGACCCGTCCGCTGTGCCAGCCTGGTCTTTGGTTCCGGACGACCCCAGTTGCTTCTTGTTTCTTGGATCCTGATGGGTCAGAGTTACGACTGGCCTTGCTGTGTGTGCAACTTACTGACCACCGACGCTCTCATGTGACTGAAACTGCCAGGCTCCGGCTGTCAGGCCCAGAGTCCTTCTGCGGCAAACACTTCTGGGAGGGTCTTGTGTGGACTGCTGGTGGGAGGGGCCGTCGCCGTGCTGGGAAGGCCGCTGAGATGTGTCTGCTCTGTCACCTGAAGTGCCCTTTCCTCCCACCCTCCACTGCCACCCCCGTTGGCTTATGCCTGAAGACTGACCTTGTAGGATATTTTGTCTTCCAGCAAATTGGCAGACGCCCCTCTCTCCCCTGCTTGTCCTGAACGTATTGACCTTGTCCCTGCTCCTGATTTTCTCCTTAGGAGGGTGAGCGCCTGTGATCTGGGCCTGGCATCCAGAGCCACCCAGGCCTTTCCAGAGACGGAGTGCTCGCTGTCTCCCCAGAGGCTGCGCTCTGCCCTGAGAAACTACAGCTTCTCCGTTAACATCCTGAGGGAGAGCCTTGGATTCCATCCTCAGGCCGGGCGGGGGCCGCTTTGGTCCGGGCTCCATCAAGGCTTTGACTTTGCAGAGAATTAGGATGAATTATGAGCCGTTGGAACTGGTCAGAGTGGTCATAGGGAGGGAGCTGGGGCCAGGGATGGATGGACCCACAGACCCTCCACTTGTAACTCGAGTGGGTTCGTGGCACCCCCTCTCCTGCCTGCACGCCCACCCCTTCCCCCATCATGGAATAAATGTGCCCTCAGCTGGGGTGTGCAGGAGGCAAGTAGGGGCCCCTCATAAGCCGGTCAGGTCCCTGCTTGCCTGACTCTCGAGAGCTCCCGCAGTCACTCTCATGTTTATTGATGTCTTTTTTTTTTTTTTTGCCATTGTCAGTGGTGTGGTGGCAGCTTTCCCCCAGGGGAGTAACTGTCCAACAACTGTTGATTGTACCACCCAGGCAGCCCTCATTTTAGGTCCAAATAGTCAATTTGCTACACATGCTTAGGGGACAAGCCTGTTTTGCTGGTGGGCTGGGTGGGGTCACCATCCTGATGTCTCATTGCTCTCACCCAAGCCCCTCCCACCCTGGTCACCAGCAACCAGGTTACTCCATTCTCTGCCAGGCCCCAACATGGTGTCCCGCCTCTGCTCATGTGCCTGGCTCAGTCCAGGCAATGTCCCCGGAGCCTGCATAGCACTTGGGGAGTGGGGAGAGGTAGCAGAAAGGGCAGGCCCTTGGGTGGCCGGCTCGCGGGATCTCATCCCGTTCATTCTTGGCAAACTTGTTTAGGTCCAGGCCTAGATGACTCATCACAAAACCCCATTGCTTGGTCTGCATGATGCATCTATCTCAGGGGAGACTGGGGAGTGGGGCCTTCAATGCAGGGCGGGCACCACTGCTGTCAGAGGCCTCCCGCCTGGGGTGAGCTGCCACTTGGCTGCCATGACCCCCAGCCTCAGTGCTTTAGTTCTCCGGGTTCCTGGAGAATCCTTCCCACCTCTGGCTTTCACACCGGGCCCCACCCTGGCCTCTGTCAGCCTGGATTCTGCTGAGACCAGATGTTCTGAGACAGGGGCTGGCCAGGTTTTTCTTCCAGAGCTGATTGCTCCCGCCCGCACCCGACATCTTGCCCCGTGCTCTGCAATCCTTGGCTCTTGGCTTGCAGCATATCATACCGTCAAACATGCGGTTGCAATTTATTGGCCTTATAAGTTAATTTTAGTGGGTGTGCAATTGATTGAAATCAAAGCTTAACGAAGGCCAGAGTCGGGGGTGGAGGCACAGGGCGGGAAGGCATGTCGTGTTCTTCCCCTGCTTCGGGCCTGAGATAATCTTCAAAAGCTTTAATTAGGTTTTCTAATCAGCCCTCCTTGTCTGGAAGAAGTTTACAGAATGAAACAAGGCTGGCGTCCCTGTGGCAGCCCAGAAACCCACGAGCCTCCCTGGGAGCGGCCAGGGTGCTGGGTGGATGGGGTCCCCCCAGCTCCCTGCCTTTTCTCCCCTCTCTAGGGCTATGCACGAATTGTGGTTACTTCTTTCCATCCTCTGTCCCTCTGTCATTTGACACTTGGGCAGCACTGACCCAGGAAGGGCATGGCGTCTGTAATCGTGTGTGAAAAAGGCTTATTGCCTTGGTGTCCCAAGTCCTTGGAACTCCGTGTCCCCGGTTCCCTTCCCAGACCTTGCGCCCTGAGCCCCTGGGTTCTCCCCTCTTCATCAGACATGAGTGTCTGGCTACAGAATCAGGAGGAGCTGGGCCTTACCATCGTTCCACAAATACCGAGAACCTTCTGTGTCCTGAGCGCGGGGTGCACCAGGGAGTGGGTCAGGTGCAGCCCTTGCCCTCAGGGGGCACACTTTTTTATTATCATTTTAGAGAGCGCTCATGAGTGGTGGAGAGGAGCCGAGGAGGAGGGAGAGAGAATCCTAAGCAGGCTCCATACCCAGCACAGAGCCCAGTGTGGGGCTTGATCCCACAAGCCTGGGATCATGATCTGAGCCGAAATCACCAGTCAGCCACTTAACTGACTAAGCCACTCTGGCGCCCTGAATACGGGGCTCACATTTTAACAGAGGCTGAAGAGGCGCGGGTGCACACCCGGAAACAAAGTGCTTGTGCAATTTGCTAAGTTCTGTGAAGGACCAAACCAGGTGTGGAGGCAGGGAGAGCAGACGAGGCTGACTTTAGATTAGGGGTACAGTTGTGCGGGGATGACCGTGGGTTTGCCCTTGTGCACCAGAGAGTTCGAGTAGCCGGTATGGGGCTGCTGTCTTTGCCAGGCTGGCCCTTGGCTGGCGTCCAGGAACTTGGTCTTCAGGGACGGTTCCCACCATTCCCTGCTAAGAATGGCTCGTGATGCTTAAACTCTCTGCACAAACACAGTTTATGCTGAACTCCCTTCTGGGAGCCTGGAATTCTGTATGTCCTGGGTTGGGAGCCCTCTACCTGTAAACACCCTGGTCACCGAGTCTGATGAGCATCCCTGTAGGGGAGTCCTTGCTAGAGGAATGAAGCATGTCCTGTTTGACCCCAGAGAGGAGCCACGAGCTCTTGCGAGCTTGTGTCTGGTTTCCTTGGGTCCATCTCCCTCCAGTGGAATAACTCCTGGTGGGGAGCAAGACTGTGCTGAGTCCGGTGAGCCCCTTAGTGAGTTGCTGAGCCTTGGGTGGTCGTGGCGAGCCCAGGCTCAGCCGTGGGGCCTGGGAGGGGCAGGGCGGGTGAGCCCGTGGTCTGAGCAGTGGGAGTCCCTTGGGCCGTCCTGACGTGGCTAGGCTGTGGGGTCACTGAGTGGAGGCTGGAGCAGGGTGAGAGGTACCCAGGCCCCTGTCCTGCGTGGGCCTTGGGTCATTCTCTGTGCACCAGGAAGGCTCTGGAGGGTCCCAGGAGTACACAGGCCAGCTCTGAAATGCGTCCTCAGGAACTCTCCATAAGCAGTTTGGAGGCTGGCTCGGGGAGGCCATGAGTGGACGCATCCCACCCCAGACTTCCCTTAATCTGGCTACTGGGTCCCAACTACTCGTCCCTCTGTCTGGCCGGGTAAAATCTGTAGCTTTAAGGTCCCCCGGTGCCTTCCCGCTGCCAGAAACAGGTAGCCCTTACCTTCAGTCTCAGGAGTCCCAACCCCACTGTGAAGTGGGTGAAAACGACAGGGGTGGGGGTGATGGGAGATGGTTCAGAAAGTTCTGGAGCTAGATGAGGCCCTCACGCCCTGCCCCTTCAGGTGGGTCTGAATGGCTGAATGCATCAAGCTTTCTGTTCCCACCCCGAGCTGGGGCCTCTCCCCCGATGCAGGGTCTCCAGCAGGGCCCAGCGGCTGGCACCGGGTGCGGCACAGGCCGCCCTCCAGGGGCTGCGGGCGAGGACGGGGCTTGTGTCTGGCTTTCCGCGTGTCGTTAGTCCCTGGGTTTTCACACGCAGACCTTGTACCTTCAGCCACGCGAACGGGGGGCCTCTGGGAACCCGCCCACCACCCATGGGACCCGGCCTGTCGCAGCCTGGGGCTAGTGTGGAAGCGCTGGAAGCAGTTAAGGGGGAAACCCATGCCCCCCTCGGTTGTGCCGTTTTAATCGACTAGGGAGACAGGTCGAGAGGGGGCTGTCTGCTTGCCGGGGTAGCAGAGCCGGTCCGCGTCCTGCCCCCGCAGTGCGAGGTCAGCTTTCCCGGGAGCGCTGCTGCGGCTTCTAGAGCCCCGGGAGAGAGGGTCTAGACTGGCCTGCATGCTGCCCCCAGCCTGGAGGCCGGGGGTAGGAGTGATCCGGCAGGGCCCCTTCGTCTGCCATGTTCAGGCTGCAGCCCAGGTTCTGGCTGCCCTGGTACGCCAGCTGATCTTCATCTGCTAAAGGAAGGCCCCAGAGGGGCATCTGGGTGGCTCAGTCAGTTAAGCGTCTGACTCTTGGTTTCAGCTCAGGTCACGGTCTCATGGTTCCTAAGATCAAGCCCCGCATCGGGCTCTGCGCAGCCCCCCGAATCAGCATCAGGGGCTCCGATTCCTCCAGAATCTGTGCCTTCTTGCCAGCATACGGCACATGGTCACGGTTTGGATCATGCGGTTGCAAGTGTTGGGGTGAAGACCCCATCGGGAAGGAAGGATCAGCTCCCTCTGGTGATGGAGCTGTGCTCCTGGCTGAGCCCCCACCCTCAGGCTCCTGGCAGACCCATGTTTTCTGGGGAGCTGCTCTCTGCATGAATCAAGAGCAGGTGGTCTTCACAAGGTTCAGCCAGCAGACCCTCGCTGCCTCAGTGAGGCGGAGGAGCAGCCTCCTTTCCAGAATTCCTAGCTCAGGGTGCGAAGGGGGGCCCCAGCCTCCTGGCCACGCACCATGATATCCTGCTTCCTTCCTCTGACTTCCTTCCCAGAACCGGCGTGGTGTACATGGTGGTGTGCGTGTGAGTGTTCATCTGAGCTAAATCAGCCTCGCAGGTTGAGCCAGAGCCCCTGAGCCCCTCTGTCCACCTGCCCGGCCACGGTGCCCCTTCCACATGGGGCCAGCCAGACCCCGGGTTGGGTCTCAGTGGCCCTCTTCTCGGCCCTGTGGCTTGGGCATGTGTCTTCCACTCTCTGGGCTTCGGTTTTCTGAACGGTAAAATAACGTGTGCAAAGCCCCTGACGCAGAACAGGTTCCCCACAACAGCGGCTCTTGATGATGGTGGTGGCTCTGCGACTCTGGATGGCCAGGGTTGTGGCAGGGCTCTGGAGGCCCCACGACCGTCACAGTGGCGCCAAGTGTGGACGGCTTGGTCGGATCCCAGAGCCACATCTGCGGCCCCTGCGGCGGCGGCACCCTTGTTTCTAGGGAGGCCTCCGTTGTGTCTCTGCAAGTAAAAAAAAAAAAGAAAAAAAAAATCCTCGTAAAGAGGCCGTAAAGAGCTGCAGCCGCGGTCCAGATGTGCGCTTCGAGATGCAACTGGCATTAAAGTCACACGTGCCTAAGCCGATTGGTATGTTCGCTCAGGGGATTGCTGCACCTGTGTGCCCTGGAAGGCGTTTCCACAGAATACCTGTGCCATGGCCACGGGCAGACTCAGACATGTCCTGCGGACCACGGTGAAAACAGTCGGTCTCCATCCTGGCGCAAGGGCAGTGGCGTCTCAGCGGCAGATCTGCCCGCCCGGGGCCGAGAGCCGACCCTTCCGCAGTTTGCGCAGAGCCGAGCCAGCCCCCGGGAAGTGGGTACAGGACTGTGCTCACTGAGCAAACAGGACACGGCTTTGAGCGCAGTTCAGAGCAGGAAGGGTCAGGAGGAGAGAGATCTCCCTTCCGAGCCCCGAGAGAAGGAGCCTTAGGGAGGCCAACAGCCTCCGGTGGCTGTGTGCTTGGTGCCCACACTCCTGCTCCGTTTCCTGTTCCCTTCCCGCTCCCTCCCTGGGCGGGCTCCTGGATGCCTCCGAATGGAGGCTGGGACGTGGGGGCGGGGGGAGCCCACGTTTCCCAGGCCCTCGTGGTTGGGGCTGTCAGCCTGTTCTGCAGCTCTCTGTGGGCTTTCCAGAAGCTGTACCCATCGGGCAGCACCCCGTCCTTCCGTCGGCCTGGGAGGACGCTTCGCCTCTCGATGGCAGCCAGTTCGGAACCAGCAAGGAAGGAATGTGGGTCTGCGCTCCAAGGAAAACCTGCAAGGACAGGTTTTAGATGCCTCTCGAAGCAAATTGGAGATCTTTCTTTGTTCCTGGAGTAGAATTGAATCATTCCCACCTGTGGGTACCAGGTGCCTTTTTGTGTTGTAAGGATGTTTAAGGATGATCAGAAAAACAAACTGCTGCTGGGAGCTGGGAATTTTAGGATCTTTTTTAGGTTGGGGGGAAACCAGAAGGCATTGTTCTGGGACCAGACCTGAACCAGTAGTGGAGCAGCTCTGCCTCTGGGGTTCCCTCTCCCCGTCTCTGCCACGAAGTCAGTCAACGAGCACGAGAGCATCCGTTGGGATGGGCACCCACAGGACCTCCTCGTTACCGTCGTGACCAAGTGCCAGTCACAGTAAAGTGCCCCCCAAGTCTTAACTGCCACCACACGGGGAGACCCCAGAAGCACCACAGACCGCAGCTGAGTCATAAGGGCACAGAGCAGGGAAGGAAGAATCTCTGGAATCTGACAATTTGGGATGTTTTAAGGGACAGTCTTCCTGGCTTCGGATAGGGTACCAGAAGGATTCCCCTTGTTTTCATTGGACTGACGTTAAACATTTGCAGAGTGTGAACTCTGGCATCGCAGCCAGCACACGTCATCTCTCCCCTCTGTCCCTCCCGCATCCATCCTGATGGCCCCTTTCATCTCCAGTCGGATCGGAACCTGTGGGAATTCCCACCTCAGAAGAAGTGTCCAGACCACGTGCTTCCTTCCAAGTCGACCATCACTTTCTCCACAGAAGCGTCACCCCTGCCGCCAGGACTTTATAGAGCTGGGTGGGAAAGCTGGGCCCCTCAGTTTGGAACTTGGTTCCATACTCCCCTGGTCGCACCCTACCTCGGTGTGTGTTCCCACGTGCAGAGACCTCCGGGGAAGGGTGGCTTGGACGGGACACGGACGAAAGCAGGCTCCCAAGCCCCTCAGAGACACGGAGGTGGTGAAGCCATGTCTTTGAGAATTAAGTAGAAAAGGTAAGAGTAGTAAGTGGGATTCTCCGGTCCAGCGCACCAGAGTCTCAAAAATGCAGGACATGGGAGGCAATTTTATGACCACGCATAAGAAAACCCGTTCCGGGGGAGAGGAGTATGGGCTCGTATGTGCCCGTAGGAGTGCGGCGTCAAGGCCAGGAAAGCTGCCTCACTCCCAGGCTCCCGGACGGAGGGGCAGCCTCTCCCCCAGAGCCGTGTTGGACTCTGCCGTACATTGATCAGCACCTGGGTGCCGAGGTCTGTTCTTGGCCCCTTACCGCAGGGATAACCACGGTGCAGGGATGTAAAGACGTATTCCTGTTTTATGGGGAATAAGCTAACGGGAAGGCCAGAGAAGTCTTGTGGTTTCTGTAAGCTATCATTAGATGTTTAAAAGGACTACAGGAGGGAAGAGCATTAAGTTCTTATTTTGTGTGGTTCCAGTGGGCAGTTGGTGGAAGTTTTTACTCCAGCCCAGCGAGAACTAGTTGGAAGGTCCAAAATGAAAATGATGGCCTTGCTAAAGTAGTGAGTCCTCTGTCACTGGAGGTGTGCAAGCAGAGGTTTGACCAACTTGATTAAAGTGTTGGTGATCTGCACTGTGGTGCTCAGAGTCCACCTCATACAGGCCCTGATGAGGCCACCAAAGCCTGGGCAGCCCATGCTAGGGAGGACCCTGCAAGCCTGTGACCCTGCTGCCTCGTGCTGCAAAGGGGAAGCCAGTCTTTGGCACCACCTTGGTGCCAAGTAAATACCCTTGCCTTCCTCTTGGCATATTTAATGAAGCTGACCATCGAAGAAGGCCCCTCACACCCCAGCATCTGGGGGGCTTATGATACCCCCAGCATATCTGACCTTGGGGTGACGGCCTGAGCCTCCACATTACATGTGACGTTGCACTGCCCGAGGGCCGTGTCTGCTCCAGCCTCCCGGCCCAGCCCACATCGAGCAGAAAGAGCACATCTGAGTGAAGCCAGCAAGGGCCCCACTCCCAGCAAGTCAGTCCTGGCTGCGGCTCTTCTGGGGGGTCGTGGCATGTGACTCATCACCTGCTGGGGCCTCTGGAGCAGAAGTGTGGATCTGGCTCTTCTCCCTGGGGGGCGATTTGAAAGGAAGGAGTGAAAGCCAATGAGGTCACATCCATGCCATTCCCCTCTTCCCTGTTACGTTTGCAGTCCAGTGTTGCCCAAGCCCGGGGCTCGGATCCTTCATACTTAGAGCACAGAGTCCCAGAACGAGTCTCCACATTAGGGTCTATGCACAGCTTGGCTCCACGCACTCTGTAAAGCCTCGGGAGCCGAGATAGTTTCGTTTCTTCTTTGGTGAAGCAGGTCGTTTTGAGTGTGAAGTACGTGAATTCTGTTTTCCCTCTTTTTTCTGCACCCCCCCCCCCCCCCCCCCCACCGAAGTCCTGTGGTTGGAGAGTTATGGACACGGAATCTGTACCTATAACTGTGACACGATTCAAGTACAGGAGAGTCTCTTCTGGGAGAAATGACACTGAACTCCAAGGAGAGGAGAATTCACTGGCACGTCGGGCTTTCAGTTGGTCCCAGTTCAGGGATGTAACTGGTGATAGGGAGTAAACTGGAGCAGATGATGCTTAACTGTAGTCGGCTGTGCCGATAAATGCTAGCCCCCCCGCTGGGCGTGCTGTTTGCTCCCAGCTTGTCCCGTGCAGAGCTGGCCGGCGGTGCCCCGATGTGGGGAGTGTATGAAGCCTGTACCTGCCTGTTGAGATCAGGTCCTGGTTTTCAGAGGGCCAGACTTGCAGAGCCAGTGCCCAGCGGTCCCATCTTCTTAGACCAAGCTGTCCAATTCCATCGCCTTAGAAAATGTTCACCCTTCGGGTGCCTGGCTGGCTCCGTTGGTAGAGCACGTGACTCTTGATCTCGGGGTCATGGGTTTGAGCCCCATGTTGGGGGTAGAGTTTACTTTGAAAAAGAATAATAATTGAGAAACTAATAAATTTAAGGTAGTTTTTTAAAGAAAGGAAGGAAGGAAGTGTTTACCCTTACTGGGGAAGTCTTAGAAGCCACTGAGACCGTGGAGCCCTGTGGCGGGTGCTGGAAGGGGTTTGCTCTGCAGTGGACAGCAGCACAGTCTGGCCCCTGTCTGTCATTTCCCGCTGTGGGTATCCCTGGAGCTTCCGGGGCCCCACAGCCTCATGGTTCAAGACTTTCCAGCGTGGCTTTTGCACAGTCTCCCTGCAGATTGCGCCTGTTGTCCAGCTCACAGATCATTCGTCCTCTTCTCCCTGTGTGGGTCCCCAGGGCCAAGAAAAGCCTCTGCTCCCGTCTTCGGGCCTCCGTGTTTTAAAGTTCTCTGAGCTGGGTGCCCCTGGGTGGCGCGGCCGGTTAAGCGTCTGACTCTTGATCTCAGCTCAGGTCATGATCTCACAGTTTGTGAGTTCGAGTCTGCGCTGATGGCACACAACCTGCTTGGGATTCTGTGTCTCTTTCTCTCTGCCCCTCACCTGCTTGTGTGGTCTCTCTAAATAAAAGTTCTCTGAGCTGTCCGCCTGACCAGCGCCCCCCGCAGGACCTCTGGGCCTGGCCTCTCGGGCTCACACAGCAGTGTCGTGGCAGTTGGTACTGGGCCCGCCTTCCCTCCCTTGAGGGCTGGGGCTTTGGAAGTGATGGAGCGCTGGCCCGCTCTCGGTCCCGGGCCGCACTGGGTCGTTCATTCACATTGCCGTGCGAGGCCCAAGAGCGGGTCGCTGGCGATGGTAGGGCCACCTTATTGAAATGGCATGTTAGCATTTAAACAATATTAATACTATTTGACTCATTAAATATACAAAGGCCAGTTAGAGTGCTTCCAGATGTGTGCTCTTAGTTCTGGCGGGCGGCTCCTCAGATGGCTTCATGTGGTTTCAGACAACATTTTAGCACATTCTTAAAATACCCACAAAAGCCTTTATGTAAAAACTCATAAACGTGAACCACATAAAAATTATTTTTTTCCTGTTTCATGTCATTATGATCAAAGTACAGTAGGTAAGAATAAATTTTCAAAAACCTGTTGAGGTCCCTGTCTAATTAATGCTTCACTCGCAGAGCCAAGCTGTAAAGCACGTAACGGGGGGGGGGGGGGCCGGGGGGGGGG